>NW_004797378.1:1311869-1314180 GCF_000002075.1 Aplysia californica | reverse complement strand
CCCTTGATCTCCCCCTCCTATGTCTCTCTCTCTGTCACTCTGTCTCTCTCTCTCGTTGTGCAGCAAGATAGACTCTTAACTTCACTTCACAGCCTTTATAAATTGTTCCTGTTATTCTTGAAACGTCAATAACATAATAGATGTAGATTTATCTTTTATGTCTAGAGTCTTTTGGTAAACCTCAGCTCGGGTAACGAAAATTTTGATGGAGCTCAAACTGGAGTAAACTGTTTTATGTTTTAGGTTGGTTTTATTTGGTAAGAGTTTTACGGTGTTTCTAACATAATCAGAAGGTCATTTCAGTGCCTAAGAGTAGAGGTGTTATTACATGTTGATAGTCACATACAAATAAAACAAGGAGGAGAGTGACTATATTATATGAGGATGATAAACGTTTGGTGTGAGCTAGTGTACATCTTCGATGGTATGTTATTTGCTCTTGTACTTTGCATGCTGTTAGTGTTTTGAACCAGACACACAACCAAGACAAAAGTCTCAATAGCAGCTAGATTTACGGCAACACGGCCAATGGTCTGAATTACTCAGGTTTTTTGCGAATCGTTTAGATGAGTGTGATGAACATTAAATGTAATGTTGTTTTATATATATATAAATATATATGCCTTTCCTTGAGGCTTTTCAGGGAAAGCGGCAACAGACCCTCCCCCCCCCCCAACCTTTCGCACACACACACATGATACACGGACACACACACAAACACACACACAGACACACATACACACACACACACACACACACACACACACACACAAAGACACACACACAAAGACACACACACACACACAAACACACAAACACACACGTACACTTACATACACACACTTACATAAATACATACGCTCACACTCACACACACATACACACACATACATATACACCCCCCCCCCCACACACACACACATTCTTAACAGTAACCCAGAAATAGTGAAATTATATTCTACGTTTGCTTTATAAATTATTTTAATATATTATATATGCATTTGTGTGCAACTGGAAAAGAAGACAGACCTTCGTTGAATTGGCACTTTGCACATTTGATTGTTTCTTTAAGGTTTGAGCAAAACGACAATAACACGGCACTGGGAGTAGTGCTTGGGGATAAACGATCTTATAATCTGTATTATATTCTCGATTAAGAGGGGGGAAAAGGCGGGCCAAATGTGTAGCACCCGCCACACTCTCTCCCTCTCTCACATTCCTCCAAATTGCAGCGCTGCATAAGTGGTATAACTAGCAGACTGGGCCTGTAATTGCGGGTGACGCGAGTTAATGATCGGAATGCACAGCGCGACTGCTCGCCAGGCACACTCTGCTTCTTTCTTTCGTGACAAATCTTACCCCTAACCTTTTAAGAGAGCGTGATTTTTGTCATGCTCACTGTTCCCATTCACGTTGCAAGTTGGCTTCCATCGAGGCTTATATTATAACCTTTACACGGCTCGTCGATTTGTTGTTTTGTTGCTAGCCGACTACCAGTTTTGCACATAATAGCTTAATTTGAAGGTGAAAGAGAGAAATGAATGCTCCTTGAAGTTCATGACAGATTTCCATTACTTGTTTGTTTCCGTTTTGTTTGAAACTCAGCCTTGGAAACGGGGGTCGATAGTTGGAGATGCAACAGGGTTATAATAATAATAATAATAATAATAATAATAAGTTACACTTTTATTTGTCCCAGAAGGGCACTTTGTTTTACAATGGCAAACATACATACATAAATACATAATATAAATACGTACATACATAAATACATACATACATAAATACACACTATTACACAAATACAGAACAGTTTACAAACAATGCCACTGTTGGTCGCCACTGTGCAGCGCCCTGTATTTTGAGCTAGGGTTGTCGTGTCTTGCTCAAGGACACACTCCAGTGACCACCCATCTGATCCCCGTGTCACCGACACTTGCTTGACATTGCTTGAGTCTAAAATCACTACTCACTCGGCCACTGGAGCCCCACTGGTTGCAGGATCTTGAAAAAGTTCCAAGCAGGCGAACGTGATGTGATGTTCATAGGTTGTCTACTTCTTTCAATTGTATATCGCTTAGAGCAACGTATGAGTCCTATACTACATTTAAAACTCAAAAACAAGTGAAATCATATCGCGCAAATGAAATCACTACACGGCTCGAAGAATGTGTAAGCTTTTTTTTTTAAAAGTGTTTTACGGCGCTCGCAACTGCATAAAGTCATTTCAGCGCGCAGGACACACATAATATTTTCAGTTGGTAGGAAGTTTTGAATTTTGCTCGGGTGGCGGCCGAAGCCTACTCTTATC
>NW_004797378.1:1311039-1311479 GCF_000002075.1 Aplysia californica | reverse complement strand
AGAAAAATTTTGGTCGCTACCCGGATTCGAACCTGGGACCTTTGAATGAGAGGCCAACACCTTAACCTCTAGGCCTCGAGAGCCCCCGTGTAAGCTTTGATTTCAAACCCCTACAACTCACACGCTAAAAGCATGCTAAATGATGGGTTTCTGTAGCAATCTATGTTACTCTGAGTGGGGTACTGCGTGCAATATATAAAAATGTAGATCTATATATGTGCGTGAAGAATTCGATAGATCTGGGAATTTTTAGCTGGGAGTTATCCGATGAGTAGGTACAAAACCATGCTTGTTGCTCAGAAAGATAGAGCTACTCACCTTCGAAATTATGTGTCTCAATATGCGCCATCTTGGGTGCCAAGCTGACTTCCGTTGAAATTTGAATATAAAATTAAAATGAAACGTTAAGAAGCAGCATCTCTCTCTCTCTCTCTCTCTCT
>NW_004797378.1:1306812-1308717 GCF_000002075.1 Aplysia californica | reverse complement strand
TATATAAATGTATATCTACATCATGTCCCTGAAACTTCAAGGTCGTCCGTTTGGGGGTCCCCAGGGTATAGTATTAGTACATGTATCTAGTTCTATACACCTTGCAGATACCGGTACCAGAAGGCGCTTTTATTGATCTTGAAAGAAAATTAAAAACAGAAACGTTGAAGTCTGATTGGTATAATAATCGCCGTACAGAGAGAACACACCGATGTTGAGATAATTACAGCTCTGTCAGAAACCGGTAGAAATCTACCTATGTCCCTAGTCTTATAAGTTGTAAACATGACCTGGATATTCGGAGGTTTCATCTGGCTCAGAGGTTGACGTGCAATGACCCGCCATCGCTTACTATCATTATCTGCGTCATACACTTTGTCATGCTGAGACTATTTTATGACTTTGCCTTGGTGTTACCGGTCCATATTGTTCTCTTTAAACTTATAATATGTACTACGTCATAATCATTTTTCCATGCATGTCTGTGATATTCTATGGGCTTTTTCTTGGCCTGTTCCTTTTCGTTGACTTCACCATATTGTAGTCTTTAAATCCATGTACCGTACCACAGAATGAATGCCTCTTTTGAATAATTTAATCTACTTTACTCTACTCATTGTCAGATTCTGTTTTGTCTTTCCTCTCTTTGTATTTTGTGTGTTGTTTCTGTCTGGAGTCAGTTTTGCTTTTGGGGCATAATAGGTTGTCCACGCCGACTTTCCAACGTGTACATTGAAAATTAATAAAAGTTAAACACACACGAAAAAATAAACCAAACCCAAACCCCTTTTTAAAACAGACTCTATGATCTTTCTAAATTATGCTTTGCTGTATTTTCGTTTTATCGCATCTTCCTTCTCTGGCCCCAATTTACTCAACTGTAGCCTTTGGAATTAAATGTCTGATGATAGGGCAGTTATCTCTATAAAAAACGGTCTAGGGCGGTAAGTTATCTCGTTAATGCGATATCTGACCAGATCTTATTACATTGCTGGTAGACTATTCATGGCATGTGTGGGTTCATCCTGGTACACAAGAGCACCAGAGAAGTTCGCCACAGGTGTAAAGATAGAAGAGGCAGGAGCGCGTATTCAAGAATAAGTTGAGCAGTACATATTATGTTTATAGACATACAAGAAAGAAGAACAAAACCTGTTTCATGTGCAAAATAGCATCTACTTGGTGGGTTCTAGATCGGGCTTACGTCTTGCATTTAGCTCTCAATGAGATAATAGTAATAAACTAGAGTAATGTATTAATCCAATTGCCAACCAGAGCTTTAGATGGAGTTGTAGACTTTAAAAAAATGATCAACTACATTACCGGTAGCCTACCCATTGATTGAATAGTGGTGGTCACCACCATCGTCATCAGCAGCAACCGAAGTAGCGGCAGCAGCTACAACAACAATTGCAGCAGCAACAAAAACCACAACAACAATAACAGTAACAGTAACCGCAGCAGATCTGAACAAAACCGCCATTGGTCACCCTGAGTTAGTGGCATAATATAATATATAGCATCATGTCAGTCGCCGCCATTCTGCAGCTCCACCACCACCACCTACATCAACAGCAATGACACGATTTTCATGTGTACAGTTAACAGAGATCTAGATCTAGATCTACACATAGATCTACATTGTGTGTGTTGGCGTAAATTATCGTACCCCAGACAATTCAAAGCTGGCAAGCTTCCGTACGGGGGGTGGGGGTATTACGTCTGAAGCAATGGAAGAACGGCAAAGATATTTCGTTGGATCTTTTTCAGAGATCTAGATCTAGATTCTAGACCTTGTTGTAATAACCATATGCACTTTTGTGTGTTGGTGTCTGCATGTGTCTGCATGTGTGTATGTCTGCAGTGTGTCTAGATTTTGGCTTTCTTTAAAGGGGGTTGGGGGGG
>NW_004797378.1:1303530-1304691 GCF_000002075.1 Aplysia californica | reverse complement strand
GGGTGAAGGGTTGGTTCTGCTAGTTGTAAGAGAAGAAGTGAACACATTTGACCAGTACATGAGACTACAATAATGTATTGAGTGCCTCTCTACATCTTGTACTTTACATAGTATTTATTAAATATGATGTTACTGGAGCTTTGATTGTGGATGTTTTACCGCCCTTTCTACACGTTTAGATCATTTTAGTAGGCAAGGTGCCGTGACCCTGTCTCTCTATGCCGCGACCAAAACGGGCTGAGTGTACAGCGTCCCAGCAGACGCAATCATCAGCCTTTCTCGCCCCATGCTGGATGAGTACAAACCACCAAAAAGAGCTGTCCATGTACTTTTGTCGTGGGCCATGGCCTCCACCTCTATCCAGCGGTATCCCGTCTCCTTTAAGTATGAATCTAAGTCTTTTCTTCAAGTAATTTCAGGCCTACTTTTCTTTCTCTTTCCTACTTTATATGAGTTGGTAATGTTCGTTTTCAGTTTTCTCATAGTGTGTCTAATCCACTTCCATCTTTCCCTTGTTCTCTTTCGTGTATTTTGATGGTTTGTTTGCTCCCATAGAAGAGTTGTTCCTTTCTGACGTAAGTACTCCATAAAAATACTCTACTTACCTCACGGGGATCTACCTACCTACTGCATGCACAGTACTAATGGAACTTTTCAGAAGAAAGGTCCCTCGTCTTTGTCTACCTCCAGTTTGATTGTCTACACTACAGGATGATAAGACTCGATGGTTGGCGGGTTCTCTGGTGTGGTTTGCTTCTTCTTTCCTATGAAACATCTATCGGCCTTTTCTCCTCTTCTATTTTTTTATGTTTGTTACTCTCTGTAACACCTCTAATCTACTGGTGGTCATATGACCTTATGCAGTTGCGAGCGCCGTAAAACCTCTACTAAAAAAGACCCGCGCACAGTGACTGGCACGCGAAAACGACCGCCTCACGTGTTCATAGACTACGTCATTCTATTGTATGTGGCATGTCCTCTCCTTGCCTGCCCATGCAGTGTTGGTAAGTCATTAACAAAAACAAAAACATTATTACCTGAGACAAAGTGCTTTAGTGATGGGGCTGTCGGATATATCTTTTCGAAACAACTGTCGCAACCACTCCCACCCCCCCTCTCTCTCTTTTTCTCTCTCTCTCTCTCTCTCTCTCTCTCTCTCTT
>NW_004797378.1:1301632-1303430 GCF_000002075.1 Aplysia californica | reverse complement strand
AGAGAGAGAGAGAGAGAGAGAGAGAGAGAGAGAGAGAGAGAGAGAGAGAGAGAGAGAGAGATCTGTAACGTGAATAGCTAGTTACTTAATTTGTTTCTTTTAAGTACTGTGAGCCTGCTTTATCCCCTGCCTGGTGGTAGCTACAATTGCCGTGTTATATGACACAAGTTCTTCAACCGTAAAAATACATATATAATCTCTCTCTCTTTCTCTCTCTCTCTCTCTCTCTCTCTCTCTCTCTCTCTCTCTCTCTCTCTCTCTCTCTCTCTCCCCCCCCCCCGGACCTTTTCAGTTTATCTCTCTTTCGCATATCTTCTGTCAACACTCAAGAAATGAGAGCGCTTGTACTACATGTATAGTTTATTACACTATGGTGAGTACAATTCAAGGTTTCAAGGTTGTCGCTCAGACGTGAGTGAATTTCGCCTCAGTGTCTCATTAATAATTAATTATGCATGTTGATAGGCTATGTCTGCTCCAGGAAATATGTTATGATATTGTGTATATACTTGTAGATCGAGTTCATATACATTATAATTTATACATGCATACATAGTGCGATGTGTCGGACTGTCTCTTTGATCTCATTCATAAACAGAGTATATATATCTATTGGCCCTACATTGTATGGCTGACTGCCTGCCTGTTTGTTTGTTTAGGGAAGACCTGTAGAAATGCAGGGAGAGTAAGGGAAGGGAAAGAGGAATGAAGATTGGTAGGTAGGGGGAGCGAGGAGCAGGTAGTGGGGGAGAAAAGGGTAGGGAGGGAAGGCCGAAGGAGTGAAGGGAAAAACAGTAAACAGGTAAGTAATGGTGAGTGGAGTAAGAAGGTTGGGATAGAGGGAGGAAAGAGGAGCGGGGAGTGGACCGTAAAAGAGGTAGGGAGGTATGGATACTATTTGGATGATTCACATGGCTAAACGCTGTCAGGCCCTCCTGCCTGTCAGAGCCAACCAACATTATTGAATCAATGGGTTTTTTGCAGTACTACATGTGCTTGTCGAAGAACCTTTTCCTTTCTTCAGCGGCCGTGAGTATCTCGGGTTCCCCAGCACTTTTCCTCCATCAATTCATTTCTGTATCTGTCTACCTATCTGTCTATCTATCTATCTATCTAGATATATCTACCTGTATATAAAATGTATGTGCGCGCGCACACACACACAAACACGCGCACTCACACACACACACACACACACACTCACACACACACACACACACACACATTCATTACACTAATTACAACACGCCAGTTCTGAGTCCCCTTCATGTACGCCATGCCACTTGATCTGGCTGAGACAATTGCGAGTAAAGTAAAGGCAGTGGGTTTTAGGCAGATTATGTTCCATTGGGCCATCTACCTCCATCACTATCACTATTATTACATTACAAGCAAGCACTATGCTTTGCTCTTTGTGTGTGTGTGTGTGTGTGTGTGTGTGTGTGTGTGTGTGTGTGGTTTTTTGTTACCATTCATTTCTGTCAGCCTGTCCCTGGCTCCCTTCTCTCATTCTGTCCTCGCTGAAGAACTCTGGACAAACACAAACTTGCACAATGTATGGTTTATGGAAGGCAAAGTTAGTTTTATTCATTTCTAAGATGTAGTCTTGGGGAAAAGGAATATTAGGATATTTTCTAAACTTTGTAGCACTGCGAGGTAGTCGGAGATGTAGGTAGTATTCATTATAAAGCGAGTTTATAATGGCAGATGTGGCTCCCCTAAAATTAAAAACTATTGCGTTTTTTTAGTCTGGGAACTCTTTCTCTCTCCCTCTCTCTCTCTCTCTCTCTCTCTCTCT
>NW_004797378.1:1299137-1301532 GCF_000002075.1 Aplysia californica | reverse complement strand
CAACGAGAGGAGGGGGGGGAGTCTTTGGAGACTCCATCAGGGTAGTGGAAAGGGAGAATCTCGAGGCATTATCTCCCCTGTTGTTTTGGCGGAAGTCAACAGACAAGAAGAGTAGCGTAGCGAGAGTTTCAGGAACTAGCGTTGGTTGTTATTGTATGGTCAATAAAAGTACTGCAGTTCGTTCTTCATACACGTATGTACACAAATACGTCCACACACTCATAAGCAGACATACAGTATCAGATGAATAAACAAATATTCTCTTACATGTTCTTCTTCTTTGTTGAAAGGGAAATTGTATCAGTACGATGCCATGCAATGTCACTTCTCATTATATATTTTTTAAATTCCAAAACTTTATATTTATTGGCATGGGGCATAAAATAGGCCATTGCGATGTGGCACAGGCCATAGGAAGTGTGTTGTGTGTGTGTGTGTTCTGGCCAGATTTTCAGGATTTGATGCCAATTTGGCATGACTCGACTCGATTGCTGGGAATCGACCATCTTTGCTATTGTGTGATCGTTTCGTTAGGTTGTTTGAACAACCCAGAGCATGGAAGTGGGCTCTTGTGGTCTAGAGGTACGGTGTTCGCTTCTCATTTAATAGGTCCTGGGTTCGAAACCTGATAGCAATGGAAAGCTTTCTTCTCGAAAATATTCTCTCTTTTCATCTCCGTTCTTGCTTTTATAACGATGTTCTCTGTTTTCGTCTCCACTTTCTGCTCCCCACCCTCTTTGCCCCTCCTCTGGGATCCTTACTCTTTCTGCTGCTTTTCTACTGCTCCTCCTAGGCTCCTTGCTGTTGTCTTTCAGCCACGCCCCTGATCTTAGGGTAAGTAAGATCTAACATCTAGCCTTCTGGGATAAGGGTGAAATTTTTAAAAAATCGGAGGTCCCGTATGCAAGTTGCGTACATTAAAGATCCCTTGTTAAGAGTAGGCTTCGGTGGATACCGGGGCAAAAATTCAAAATTAATTCTACCAAACTGAAAATGCTTTATGTGTCCCGTGTGCCCATATGACATTATGCAGTTGCGAACGCCGTAAAACACTGTATCAAACAATTTTTAAAAATAGAGCTTGGGGAGTGAATGGGAAGAGGAGATCGCTCAAGATAACCAAGTTCTCTAATTTTAGACAATCTGCCGACTTTTTATCTGATCTTTATCCCAATAAAGGCAAAACCTGCGGAGCCCCTTTAAAACTGCATCTGAATAGTCTTTCTTAAAAAAAAAAAAATGAAGATACTGGTTCAGTTGCGCGCTTTGATCAAGGCCACTGTTCATTCGTATCATGTTGTAGGCGCGAGTCTGTCTCTCAGGTTGGGAAGTATGTGTTTTCGAGTCGCCTCCCCCGCCCCCTCTCTTTCGCTGGATGCAGTGCCCCCATTCAGCTGCACCATCAGGAAGAATTTGTAATATTTTATAATCTATTGTGTGGAGGGGGGGAGGCATAAAACCTTAGCAACCATGTTTATAATGATAAATCTATCTTACTGTCTTCTATACCTCTGTTTTATAGTGTTCTGTCCTTGGCCGTCCCTTCCAAAATCTAAAGATCAGTGTGATAGTTGATCTGACACGGAAAATAAACGAAGACTGGGTGCTTGTCCCTTCTTACGGTCACATTAATGTGTAATTTCTGTTTGCAGGTTTGCTTTTTTTATGCGTTGCCTGGTCTATGCGATGTTGATGCTCATCTCTTTGACTCAAATACTCTTTCCTCTTGATCTGATCTCGTATAACGATGTAGCTGGTGTTTTGTTTCCGTGGAGTTCGTATAAAGTTGCGTAACTCTATCCACCCCCCGCCCTCCCAGTTCTCTCTCATCCCTAGGACATCTGCCTCGCCCGCTATTACTTTACAAGCTACCACTATCCTTTGTGGTTCTCGTGTTTTATTTATTCCTTTCATTTCTGTCGGTTTGTCCCTGACTCCCTATTTCGTTCTTGGTCAAGAATACGGACCAACAACAGTCTCATCATCGTGCACAGACATACTCGCCTCTGAGACCACATACTCACACTTTTGCGTTCATTCTCTGGCAAACAACGTACCCACTCACATAGATCAAATCATGTTCTCTCTCAATCGCGCGCGCACGCGCGCACGCACACACACACACACACACACACACACACACACACACACACACGCACACACAGAGAGAGAGAGAGAGAGAGAGAGAGAGACATACACACACAGACACTCACACACACACACACACACACACACAATGCTCTATCTCTCCCTCGCTCTCCTTCTCTCTCTCTATCTCTCTCTCTTTCTCTCTCCCCCTCTCTCTCTCTCTCTGTCTCTCTCTCCCCCCTCTCTCTCTTTCTTCCTCTTTCTCTTGCTCTCTGCGTTTGTGTGTGTGTGTGAGTGTGTGTGTGTG
>NW_004797378.1:1296975-1299037 GCF_000002075.1 Aplysia californica | reverse complement strand
GAGAGAGAGAGGGGGGGGAGGGAGAGAGAGTGAGAGGACGCGAAAGACAGACTGTAAAAAAGGAATGGGGTGGGTATTGGAAGGGTACATTATATAAATATATCCTTGGAGATAAAATTGTTCTGCCAAATTTTGTTGCTGAATACGTAAATGAATTACGATATATACGAATATAAATACAGGATAGAGTTTATTTCATCAGTAATACCACAGGTCTATACATCATGTCGTAAATTAAAATCCCACAACAAGCTTTTTCGCTTCGTCATTGTGACTTGCCTTGGCGTTCGTAGTCGTCATTAACCTTTTGTCTATCTGTCAGTCTCTGTCTGTCTGTCTGTCTGTCTGTCTGTCTGTCTGTCTGTCTGTCTGTCTGTCTGTCTGTCTGTCTGTCTCTCTCTCTCTCTCTCTCTCTCTCTCTCTCTCTTCTACAACTTGCATCATGCAATATAATTTTTTTCTCAGTCGGGCAGAGGACCTCGGTCATAATTATGTTTGAGGTGTACACGGAATGTAACACCAGTCGTCCACGCACAGCTTATAATAATAATCACTCTTTTTCATCTGGTCTTCGTCGTTCATAAAACGTGCATTTTGTTAGTTTGACTTTTAGAAACCGCCTCTCCCAGCGGGCAGTTCTGGAAACGAGTGTGTGTCTGGAAACGTGTGACGTACACACAAATTATGCCACCCTGGTGGTCTGAGTCTGAGGGCGCCACTTGCAGGTCCTATTTAAATACCACCTCTGTCGTTTTTATTAAATTTATTTTGTTTTCCCCAACATTTATTAAATTACATTGTAGTCATGTCGTTGTGTTGCGTTTTAAAGAGTTTTTTTTAAAAAGAAATAAAGCAAAAAGACGGCACATATTATATCGAGGGGCAAGACAGGTCAAGACGTTTTCCGTTCTTTTCATTGGTCTGATTATCTACAATTTACGTTTCCACAGACACATTTTAGATTATTTTGGACAGTGCTTGGACATTATTTGTCAGGATCTTTCGTGGCTTTGAGGAATACAGAATCCCAGCAAAAAAGAGGAGAGATCAACTTTCAACGCGAAGAAAGTGATCATTGCATCACAGTTTTTTTTTTTTCTCTCTACCATGCCCCCATTATACTTTTACGGTACTGTTTCGACTTGTGATCCTCTGAACCTCGACCCTAGCCTACAAAGGGGACTGGTTAAAATTATAATTTCAAAATGAGGGGGGAAAAAGAGTCAGCAAATTCTGCTTTGTTCCCTTTGAAGGCAAATCGGAAACTAGAAGCACTTTAACTTCCTTACGTTGTTACCTAAAATTGTGAAAACGATGACGAACGGCAATCTAGAATTACTAGTCGAACGTCATAATATAATGTAGAGACTATCGATTTTTACCACTAACCTTGTAACTGGGTCCGTTCTTGTCAGATCCAACCCACCTATAAGTTATACCCTCCCAGTGTTGAGTTCCTGGTTTTCATTTACAATGTATATATATATAGATAAAAGTAGCCTTTTAGCCTTCTATTCCGGATTTATTTGATTTAATACAGGGTGCCCATTGGGGATGGGATCGGATCGGATCGGATCGGATCGGGTAGGGTCAATCGCCCGACTCACCGCCTGAAAATGGACGCGTTTGTTTTTCAGGCGACGAGTCGAGCGATCGGTTTGCGCCACAATAGAGCTAGCCGCTGTGCGCCCTCAATCTGGCTTGCAAACTGAAATGGGCACCCGGTTTAATCCACTCTCCTTTGGGGATACATTTTGGTCCCCGTGACGTCATGCGTAATTGACACTTTTAAGTTGTTGTAAAAATGGAAGGTCGAAAATTCGTCACCAATAAATTTAACTACATCATCGCCTTTAGATGCGTCATTTTTCTTCTTTTTAGAGATGAAAATGTGTACATTTTCCAGACTTCTGCGATCTAAAACAATCGTTTTTATCCTTTCTACCCTTAAAATGACAACAAGTTCTGAAGCGACCAAGTAACTATATTAATATGAGAGAGAGAGAGAGAGAGAGAGAGAGAGAGAGAGAGAGAGAGAGAGAGAGAGAGAGAGAGAGAGAGA
>NW_004797378.1:1293631-1295899 GCF_000002075.1 Aplysia californica | reverse complement strand
ACACACACACACACACACACACACACACACACACACACACACTTGTGTATCGTCTAAGAAAATCTTGCTTATATGTCGGTGGTATGGAGGCGTTCGTTCAAGGTAATGTTTTTCCTTCTTTTTCTTCTACATTTAAATCATATCTTGCCTTTTCTTTCCACCAAATAGCTATTTTAGCGTCAGTTTACTTCTAATTACTCAAGATCGGGGTCTCTGTGTATCTTCGAATTTTAAGATTATAATGCAAGATAGACAGCCTTGATTTGGTGGCTGGAAAATCAGGAAAAACCTCCCGAAATTGGGGTGTTGGGAGGAAATACCTGGTGGTAGGCTGAAAAGATGTAGATCTACACTGTTCCATTTTTTATTGTTAATACAAAAGATACACTTATCGAGACGATTTCGGAGTTCTGTTACTTTTTTGGCGCTGAGAGTTTGTCTTTTAAACGAAAGAAGAAAATAAACCCCGCCTGATTATATCATTAAATCTAGTTATTATATTTTATCAAATGCGTTTGAGATGTAGTACAACCGCTGAGTGGTCAGAATAACTGAAAAACAAAGCAGACAAACAGCAAGGTATATCAGATTCTCCACACTAGATAACCCAACTGAACAAAATGGAAAGGAGAAAAGTAAGCATGTACCGTAATACTTGAGTAAGTCATATAAACGACATCAGGCGTTTACTCCAAGGCAAGTTGTGAGGCACAAGGGTCGAGGTAGACAACGCGCGATATGGACCAATAACATTTTAAAGTATGGACTGGGCTTACTATGATGACAATATCTACAAGTACCTCCGGAAGTTCAGGAGGATTCTTGTGTACTTTGATAGCGTTTACTGCAGGAACAACGCTCGACGAGACGATAGAACAGAATATTTTTTCATAGTGTTATTCGTCTTCAGCCTCACACGGAGTCGGATCCCACAAGGATTTATAAAATCCGGCGTTCTTGTATTGTTGGCGCCGATAGATGTTTCTCGGCGCGTGAAGAGGTTTACAGCCTGATACAGTTTCAATGGTACTCTCAAAAGATAGATAGAGCTAGGTATTTGCTTATTATTGTAAGTTTTCTTTCAGGCTTTGGGTGTGCCTTGGGGCTTTAGTGGTTTCGCTCACGGGTTAAACACATTTAAAACAAAGAAAAGTACTCGAACATCGTGATAAAGCTACTTGAACATTGTTTATTAGTTTTTGCTTCTCGTTTTGTTTTCTTTTCCATTTCCACCACTTTTAACGAGCAGTCCACGCCTAAAAAAGTATAGATCTACTGCTACATAAAGTTTGTAGTCGATGTAACCTATGCATAAAACTTGTTTCAGAATTATGTCTTACCAGATTGATTTCGCCTAAATTGTGTCCCGCGCGCTCATATAACCGTATGCAGTTGCGAGCGCCGAAAAACACTTACCAAAAAAAAAAAGAACATGTTTACCTCCATTCCAGGACGAGATAGATTGTATGTTACCGGTACGGCTATTTCATGCTCGAGCTTCAGCCTTAAGGCTAGGGAGTCAACAAACAGCTCAGTGGCCCCCGGCGTCACAAACTTTCAACCTATTTTTGTCTGGTCGGTTGTTTTGACACGAACGTACAAAATTAAATGGTCCCCACCACTGTTCTAAACTGCTGGAACGCTTGACGTTTGCAGATCGTTTTGTGCTGTCACTTTGGCTCGTTGATTGTCAGCAGATGGAAACGCGTAATTTCCCAAGACCGCTGTTGAGAATACGAGACAAAATGACGTCACAACTTTGACCTTTATGGCAGACACCTATGATTGGGACTGCTCTTTTGACTGTATGTTTTCTTCAAGATTATACTCTATCAATTGCAGAACGTTTTTCGCCCTAAAGTGACTGAGCAAAATGAACCTGTGTGTATGGGGAAAAAAAAGGGGGGGGGGTGGTGGTGTGGTGTGGGAGGTAGGTCTACCATGTTTGGGCCATGTCTTTGGTACCGGAGGAAGAACTTTGTGATTATGGCGTGATTACAACCGCAAAAGAGGCCTACAGCCATAAAAATTAATGTTTGTCAAGAACGCGTAAAAGAGAGTAAGAGAGACACAGACAGAGGGGATAGAGAGGGAGAGACAGACAGAGAGAGAGAGAGAGAGAGAGAGAGAGAGAAAGAGAGAGAGAGAGAGAGAGAGAGAAAGAGAGAGAGAGAGAGGGAGGGGGTGAGGAGTGGAAAGTCAAGTACGCGCAAAAGAGTGTAAGAGAGACGCAAACAGAGGGGGAGAGAGAGAGTGTGTGTGTGTGTG
>NW_004797378.1:1288622-1290011 GCF_000002075.1 Aplysia californica | reverse complement strand
GAGAGCGAGGGGGTGGTAATTGTGTTGTTTCTTTACGATAGATTGTTGACTTTATTTTAGTTTATCTTTGTTTTGGTTTTCTTTTGTTTCACACAGGGAAAACAGTGTACATTTGTGTTAAGAGCCCAAACTCCTATTTTCTATTAAGTGTCTGTGTGTCAGTGTCTGTTTATCTGTTCATTAATTTGTCAATCGGTTCATCTTTTTACTTGACTACGAGTCTATGGGTCTCAGTCGGGCTACACCATGATTCAGCGTTGTTTACCTGACTATTGTTAAAACGCGCCAAAGTAGGATGGGATGCCCTTGAGGAAGATTCTGGCCTCGACAGGTAACCAGGATTCCGCGCTGTTCAGAACTTCATCACGGTTCACGGGCAGAGCAGCACAGGTCTCTGACGTAGTTAGTCGCCCGTTGTAAACAGAGTTTGTGGGGGGTTTCTTTCACTTCCCGGTAGGAAATGGATGAAGTAGCAGCAGCAGCATCTGCTGGGCGGCAAGGTTCCCGATTATTGAAAGCTAGGAATCGCGGGAATCGACTCCGAACGCAATTACGTACTTTCTAGTGGTGTGATTTCTTCCGGTGGTTACCTGGTTGGCTCTGAACATCTTCAAGGTTTAGGATAACGTTGATTTCGGAACAGTACGGAGCATCAATGTTTATTTCTCAAAAATAAATTCTTTTTTTTTTTAAGGAAGATTTTAATGATTAAAATTTCTGGTAACCCATTGGTTTACGTACAAAGGAGTCGGAACTTTTCTTCAGTAGCATTATTCGTAGGAATCGGTTCTGGAATGTAGGTGGTTGGCGGGTGCTCTGGTGTGGTTTGCTCCTTCTTTCCGATCAAACATCTGTCGTCCTTATCTCTCCTCCTTCTTTTTGTGTATGTTTTTCTCTTGTAACGCTTCTATTCGTTGGCACTTGTATGACCTCATTGTGTTGCAAGTGCCGTAAAACACTTACAGTTACGGAATCGATTCTTCGCCCGGCTCTAGCAGCCGTATCTTGGCCAACCATGTGGTGTTCTTTCTCGGTCGGACTTGCCAGAGCTGTTCTCTTTACAGATGTCCGAACGCGCTTCATGTCTATCACTTTTTTCATTTGGCGCTTGGAGGTTGTTCTCAGATGATGGTATTTGTAGATTCTGTTGGCAGAGATTGCGTATGCAACTCGATTTGCAGCCAGTCGCTTTGCAGCAGCGCCAAGAGAGAAAACAAGTCCACTCCCTGTTAAGACTGAACACTGACCACTTGAGAACGGTGTAACAGTGCTAGAAGAGGCAAGCAAATGCGATAATAAAAAGGATAATTAATTAAAGAAATAAGAATGATGGTGGTGATGATGATGATGATGATGATGATGATGATGATGATGATGATGATGATGATG
>NW_004797378.1:1284566-1285514 GCF_000002075.1 Aplysia californica | reverse complement strand
TGTGTGTGTGTGTGTGTGTGTGTGCAGGGGCGAAGGTTGACTTGTTTGACAGGGTAATCAAAGTGAGATGGGACCAGACAGGGCCTGGGGATATCACACTCACGCAAGTCACAAGAATCTTACTGGCACCTGAGGCTGCAACTTTGAGTTGTGAATGAAAACAAATCCTGAATTCATGTTGCATGCATATTCAACAGCTAAAATATTCAGGAAAGTATTTCGTTAAATATTTATTCTTACTAACCTTAAATTTAACTTTAGATTTGAACACACGAACACCAAGGAAGGAAGCAGAGATGTCAGTAGGCCCTACTACAATGGCATGTTATACCAGACAGCCGAAACACTTTGGTAGAGCATGTCAATTATTAATTTTTTATTTCACATTTGGCTGTTTTTGTCTAGTTTTTCGCGGCCAGGATCCGGTGTCATAATCGAGGTCACGATCTGATTACAGGACGTTAAAAAGTCGAGGGAAAAAAAACAAGCACTCGCAGCAGTCAAGATATTATTAGCAGTTAGTTCCCCTCACATCAGTGAGGTAGACTCGACCAGTGTAATAGTTAGCTTACATAATCAGCGCCTGTGGATGTTTATAACTGTGGCTCGAAGGGGGTGAACAGGGTATATGCGACAATGAAACAGTTTTGACTGCTATGCACATGTTCCCTTCAACTCTATTGGTAGACTCTTCCAGCCTCACTTTAAGCTTACTTCATCAAAGCTTGTGACTGCTTATGGAGTGGCCAGATAGGGGCGAACAGGCTATTTCTGTGGCAATGGAACGGTTTTGAATGTTAGGCATAGTCTATTGTTCATTGGTGATTATGAACGTCTTTTTACATATAATTTGTGAGGTTTACGTCTGTGGGTGAATTTGACTGCGACAATGTTTCAAAATTAGGAAGGGAAGCAGTGATTATTTGATTATATAGACGCTTCGCCTCT
>NW_004797378.1:1280131-1283551 GCF_000002075.1 Aplysia californica | reverse complement strand
GAGAAAGACAGAGAAAGACAGAGGGAGGCAGAGAGAAACAGAGAGTGACACAGAGGGAGAGGCAGAGAGAGAAGGGAAGAGAACAGACTGACGGACAGACAGACAGACAGAGAAGAAAAGTTAGAGAGAGAGAGAGAGAGAGGGGGCGGGAAGAGAGAGAGAGAGAGAGAGAGAGAGAGAGAGAGAGAGTGAAACAGAATTCCACGGAGCAAAACCTTTCTGCAGACACAGTAAGCGCCATAATTTAGCCAGCTCACTTCAGCTGTATGTGTGCACATTTGAGCTATTTTTAGTTCAGGGTGGTGAACTGAGAGATGCACGTGCTTGAGTTTGACCTACATAACGCGATTGCAGGTGAACTCACTGGGAGGTAGCCCTAAGCCTGAGTTGGCGAGGCCTTGGTTGTCGAGTTGTGCCCATTCGATTTTACTACTCAACATTCACGATTCTCCGCTATTCACAGCTATTCGAAGTATGACAAGTTCATTCGAATATCGTGTTACTTTATACGGTCTACAAATTTTCTTCTCAGTTTTCTCATCCCTGTCTAAAGATTATATCTATACTATTTTATATCTGAAATCATTGAAGTAAATACATAAATACTTCATACCTTTATACTTGTTGATTAAGAGACCAAGTGATAAAAGTGGGTGGTTGGCATGTGCTCTGGTGTGGTTTGCTTCTTCTTTCCTATCAAACATCGATCGTCCTTATCTCCCCTCCTTTTTTATTTTAATTACTCTCTTGTAACACCTCTGATCTTCTGGCGCTCATATGACCTTATGCAGTTGCGAGCGCCGTAAAACCTCCACTAAAACAAAAACAAAAGGAATAAATGAGTAGCTCAGTTAATAATGAACATTGAATAACGAATGTTGCTGATTGAAATATAATATTATAAGAAGGGGAAAAAACAACATTCGCACAAGTATTCGAATAGTACGAATACTGGTTTCATGCTTCGAAGCGTCGATGACTTTTTGTTTCCTGAAAATCGCACAGCACGTCTTGGTTGGACTGATGGTGCGTGTAGTGTATGGAGCTCAGAAGTGTACTCTTGTTAAACGCTCCTCGATTCTTCCAACATCTGCTTGATGCCAATGATCATTTTACAGCAGGCCTTGCCTAGACGAATGTTTCCCTCAGTCAGCAACTCAGATTAGGTGTGTGATTTTTTTTCTGGGCTAGGCTACAGTTGAATCGTATTTGTAAGGAAATAAATAAATGTCAAGGTAGTTATTATTTCTCGAGAAAAAACTAACATAAGGGATTTCTGGGGCCATCAACAGCAACAACAACAACAGCAACACTAACAACAACAAAAGCAACAACAACAACAACAATAACAACCAACAATATTATTATCAGCAGCTGCAGTGAAAACAACAGCAACCACAACAACAACAACAATAACAACAACAACAAAAACAACAACAATAGCAAACAACGACAACGGTAGTAATTGTGGGTGGTTGGCGGGTGCTCTGGTGTGGTTTGCTCCTTCCTTCCTATGAAACATCTATCGTCCTTATCTCCCCTACTTCTCTTCTGGCGCTCATATGACCTTATGCAGTTGCGAGCGCCGTTAAACCTCTACTAAAACTAACTAACTAACGATAGTAGTATCAATAACATCAATAACAACAACTACAATAACAATCAACAATGTCAGCAACAGCAGCAACAACAACAGCTTCAACAACAACAACAAAAACAACAACAACAACAACAACAACAACAACAATAATAATAATAGTAACAACAACAAAAATAACAAACAACGACAACAAGTAGTATCAATAACAACCATTACAATAACAATCTACTACATCAGCTACAGCAGCAACAATAACAGTAACAACAACAACAACAACTACTACTACTACTACTACTACTACTAAAATAATAAAATAATAATAATAGATAGCATTTGTATAGCGCATATCCCCGCTCAACAGCAGGCTCTATGCGCTTTCCACTATATTATTACCCCAGCAGACCATAGAACACTCAGAAACATTCTCAGCTTCCCGGGAAGCATACAGTGCAAGCAGCCGATTAAGCTCTCAAACACTAACAAACTGACAAGATCTTTCGCTGTCTATAGCCGGGTACCCATTCCCACCTGGGTGAAGTGAGGAAAATTCGTGTAAAGTGCCTTTCCCGAGGACACAACGTCGGGTCCCTGACGGGATTCGAACCCACGACCTTACGGTTGCGAGTCCGAGAGCTTAACCACTACTACTACTACTACTACTACTACTACTACTACTACTACTACCATTACTACTACAACTACAACAACACCAACAACAACAACAATATCAGCAGCAGCAGCAGTGAACACAACAACAACAAACGACGACAACAACAACAATAGCATCAATAAGTTCAATAACAAAAAACGACAATAACAGCCGACAACAACAACAACAACAAACAACAACAACAACAACAACAACAACAACAACAACAACAACAACAACAACAACCCGAGTTCTCTGCACAACTCGATCTTTCTGAGCCGATGCGTTCACACAAAGTGCACATCCCTCACAAGATGATCTACTACCCAGGCCGAGAAGAAGAAACGCGTGATGCCCATATTATTGTGTGTGCTTACACACATATTATTAGATCTATGTGCAGTCGAAAGTGTCTAAGCCGGCCACCCATTGTCGAGGAGAAATGGGGTAGGCTCATGCAATTGCATTTTATGTCTTCGAAGCTGTCTAATTCATGAAAATATTTATGTGTTTACTTCAATTATTTCAGATATAAAATATTATAATCTTAAGACAGGGATGAGAAAACTGTCTGATATATCAGTTATATATATGTCTGATCTTTCGACTCAAAAACGAAGATTTGCTTCACGTTTGGTTAGCATAGCTCTGAAGTTGTCAATGCAGAATATAAGCTCTCTCAAACGTGAACTATAAAAAAACACCTTTCTGCGAATGTGTAAAACGATAGAAAAGGTATAGATCTAGATCTTGTGTTTGCTCTGAAGTTGTCAATGCAGAATATAAGCTCTCTCAAACGTGAACGATAAGAAAAAACCTTTCTGCGAATGTGTAAAACGATAGAAAAGGTATAGATCTAGATCTTGTGTTTGCTCTGAAGTTGTCAATGCAGAATATAAGCTCTCTCAAACGTGAACGATAAGAAAAAACCTTTCTGCGAATGTGTAAAACGATAGAAAAGGTATAGATCTAGATCTAGTGTTTGCTGCATGGGAAAATGAACTTGCGATTTAAAAACAAGTAAAAAGACAGAGGAAAACACCGAAGTGGAGAGGATGTTCAGGGAGACTGCATGTCGGCGTGCGCGTTTCATAATTGTGTGTTCTATATATGTGTGTGCACTTGTGTGCGTGTGGGGGGGGGGCTTGCATGTGTGTATGTTCGTGTGTGT
>NW_004797378.1:1276963-1280031 GCF_000002075.1 Aplysia californica | reverse complement strand
GTGTGTGTGTGTGTGTGTGTGTGTGTGTGTGTGTGTGTGTGTGTTTGTGTTTGTGAGAGAGAAAGGGGAGGGGGGATGAAAAAGAGAGAATGGGGTAAAGAGGGAAAGAGAAAGAATGCTTGTGTTTGTGTTTGAAATAGTGTATGTGCGTGCATGTGCGTGCGCGCCTATAAAAGTGTGCATAATATGTGTTCATGTTTGCATGTGCCCGCGTTAATGCCATACTTGTTGTTTTGTTTTTTTCTGGCTGTATGAAATGGGGTAGATGGAAATGAAAGGACTTGGTGGAAAGAGGGGTAGAAAAAACTAACGTCATAACGATTCAAGAGTACTTGGTTTGCAGGGCAGGCTGCTCCAAAATGTTATCGACTTTTTATATATTAATTTTTTAACATACAGCGTTTTATTTGTGAGCGCTCTTTCTTGGTTCCGGATGTTTTGATATTTCGCGTTTCATCAATAATATATCTGATGGTGGTTATATTTGCTATTTGCGGCCAGTCCTTTTGAGTTGCCAAGAGCGTGATACCATAATATTATGTTGCTTTAATTAATTTCATTTTTGCCACTTTTTTTCCTAACATGCCTTTGTAGCTCTCATAGACTTCCACTACATGTGTTAATGCTAACAAGAACAAGTCTGTGGTGGCTGCTTTTCACGCTTGAGTACCAAGCGAACACAGATGTCCAGTCTTGCAACTTGTATGACATGTTGTGTTTTTGTCGTTTTTCCAAAGATTTCAGCCACTCTCCTGTTGTCAGGAAGATGGCATAAAACAAAACAATATCAGCAATAGAGCGTTAATCGAATACTTGAATCACATTGAAATATGTCTACTTAGCCTTGCCGTGGAGTGATTGTCAGTTTGTTTATACTTCGGGAGTCAACAGTCTTCGTTCCACTCTTTGAGAAGGGAATTCCATTACAATGGGAGTTGGCCCCTGGTTATTCGAGGGATCCTATGTTCAACCTGAGCCATCAACAATGGGTGGCCGTCTAAGACATGCTCTTGGCAGCTCTAAAGGACTGGTCGCAAATATAATCACCATCAGATATATTATTGATGAAACGCGAAATATCAAAACATCCGCAACCAAGAAAGAGCGCTCACAAATAAAATGACGGACTCCACACGCAAAAAAGGGTCGTCGAAACAGTAGCTTCGTGGAGGTTATTTTCATCAAACGTGCCCGATTGTGAGCTGGGAAATTAAACATGTTTGAATATGGAGGATTTTATCTTAATGCACCAAAACGGTAGCTTTTGCCCTTCGGTGAACGAAAACCTTACTTTCTTCTACTGTATCGATCCATATTTAGTAGAAATTTGACTAAAATTTGACTTATGCTATGCGAAGTAGTTATTTGAGTGTATGGTTGGGACATTTTATCATGAAGTGGGTTTCTGTTTTTACAGCAGTGAAAGAGAGATGTAAGTTGGCCCATGATAATCAGAAGGGATCATATGTTCAACCTGAGCTATAAGAATCCAAGCTTAACTACTGCTAGACTCTATAAGCACGGGTCGTCTCTACTTTAGGCATAATATAATAATATTAATAACAATAAGTATATAATAGGTTACTAATCATCATCATCATCATCATCATTACCATCGTCATCATCATCATCATAATGATGATAATAATAATAGTAATACTTTGCATTTATATTGCCACATTAGAATTACGCAGTTGTATTTAACTTTTTTCGCCGTTTTGAAATACTAAGACCATGAGGTTAGAAACCAATAAATGTTCTATATGCTCTATCAAAATTATAAGATTATTCAGGGTCATTATCAAGATATTCAAAGAATTGCATTAAAAAAAGCTTGACATATTTTGAAACTCGAAATTTTTAACGTCAAATTTCACAAAACTGGATACTGGGTAGCGATACTGCTCTCTATCCCCTCATATAAAAGCTCTGAGTGCTTTACATCGATGACATGATTACTGAGAATAAAACCTCACGTAAACAAGGAAAAGTAATAATAAAATAGCCATGATAACCAGTTCAACCACCTAAGGAAGAGCATTCTCACCACACATTAATTACAGACGCACAAAGACATCCGTGAATACAAGACAACAGCACCTGTTAACGCACTATAACTAAGACTTAATAAATTAGAGTTAAATAGATGAGTGTGCATACAAGAATTGTCCAGAAAATCAAAATAGCCTGAGTCGCTGTAGAAAGCAGTGCCTTAGTACATCTATTAAACGAAAATCGATGAACAAACTCCTAGATAAATGTGACATAATGAGTTTCGTCATTATTGCGTTCAGCTGTTTGTAAAAATGAATAGCGTCCTGGGGGCTCTCGTGGTCTAGAGGTACGGTGTTGGCCTTTCATTCAATAGGTCCCGAGTTCAATTCCTCAAATATTGTCTCCTATCGCCTCCTTTTCTGCTCTTCAGTCATGTTCTTTCATCTGCTTTCGTCCCCGCTTTCTCCTCCTCTGGGCTCCCGGATCTTTCTACTGCTACTCCTGGCTTCTTTTTACTTCTGTCTTTCATCCACAACCCTGATCTGAGGTTATGTTATTTCGAACCACTAGCTTTCTCCCGACAAGAACGGAAAAATCTCGGAGGTCCCGTGTGCAAGTTGCGCACGTTACAAAAGAGCTCTGTCTTGGTGATCCTATAAAACGAAAAGAGTAGGCTTCGGCCGCCATCCGGGCAAAATTCAGAATTAATTCCTATCTAAACTGAATGTGGTGTCAAGAGATTTTGTCATGCTTAATGTGAAAACAACCAATGCGAGTACCGTGCGCTCATTTGACCTTTGCGAGCGCTATAAAATTCTTACCAAAGCAAGACTAGCATTTAAAGTGCTAAACAAGTCTCCTCCACCGTGTCCCACTCCTCCTTCTCTTCCCCTTCCTCCTCCTCCTTTTCCTGCTCCTCCTCCTCCTCCTCCTTCTCTTCTTCTTCTTCTTCTTCTTCTTCTTCTTCTTCTTCTCCTTCTCCTTCTTCTTCTTCTTCTTCTTCTTCTTCTTCTTCTTCTTCTTCTTCTTCTTCTTCTTCTTCTTCTTCTTCTTCTTCTTCTTCTTCTTCTTCA
>NW_004797378.1:1275454-1276611 GCF_000002075.1 Aplysia californica | reverse complement strand
TATCATTATTATTATTATTATTATTATTATCATCATCATTGTCATCATCATTGTCATCATTATCTTCCTCCTTTTCCTCCTCTGTGACTTGAAATGTGGCTGCTTAAAGAGTTTTTCCCCTGAATCTGATTCTGTTATTACCCACTAAAGTTTACCATGTTGATCTTTGGAAATTGAATCTCATTGTGCCAAATTGGCATCAGCCCAGAAAAAAAGCTAGCTGAAGGGCGGTCCCCGCTACGAAGATCTGGCAAAAACAAAAGTGGCATCAGATTCGTATACGTTGTGCCTGCCCATTGGCAAGGTCGAACAAGTCGGGTTGATTAATGGCGGCTTCAGTGCACACGACGAATAGACTAGATCCTAGGACTTCTCAGTTCTGAGATACTAAGAAGACCTAGACTAGACCCCTTCCTTGCTTCACCGATTTCGGCCTGAAGATGGAAGTTAAAGCACACAAAAAAACTGTTTAACCTCTGATGACTATACAACTTGATGCAGAGGTCATATCCACGGTTACGTGGTGTTCTTGTACACAAAACGTATCGTTCACGACTCAGCCATTTCCTCCAATAATGGCTTCTTGTGCCTACTGATGTATATCGCCGTGTTGCTGTGTCAACATGTTCTTGAATCTCACGGACATGGGAAATTTCTTTAGATAGCTTTTTACCAGCCCCTCGACCAAAACAACACCGTCCACTCTGGCATTTCATGTGCAAACAAAAACAAATCTTACCCTGACCTTGAGACTTGTAGGCTACAAGCCTTGTGATTGGTTATTACTCACCCAACCTTGAAAAAGCGAACATGTTTGATTGTGAAGGTCACCTTCGAATTTTTGTAGGATTCGACCGAATCATGCCAAAATTATAGCTTTTGCTCCTCATGAAGGAACATTTTGACTCAAATTAACAGTGTGCACCCGGTTTTATATACATATTTTTAGAAAGAGTAAGATTTTTTTTCTAAAGATACACTCTCACACAAAAACGTTTGGATTTTGTTAAGTTTATTTTTAGTTAGAGTAATGAAAAGGGCATCAATACGGTAACGGCCATTGTGAGCAGGAAAATAGTCAAACGGACAAAAACTACCGAACCTGACAAAGAAAAGAAATAAATAGGACCTACCAATAGCGAACTCCAGCGCCCCTC
>NW_004797378.1:1274255-1275354 GCF_000002075.1 Aplysia californica | reverse complement strand
GGGTTGGGGTGTTCATGCACAAGCTGAAATATAATATTCTGTTTCATGTTACTAAAACAGTCTATGAAAAGGGTTTTAATTGATAATGGGTTTCGTTGTTTTCTCACTGCAAATGGCGACTTTCGTTTTTCAGAAATGTCAGCTCCAAAACCGACCGTTTGAAATGCCATGTGATGACCTACCCAGACTGATAAATTTGTCTGTTTCGTATTGTGTTACTGATCGACAGCTTGCTTTTTTAATGACGTTTGCGACACGACGTAGCGGCAAGAGGTGTGCCGTTGTCTGATTGTGACAAGGTCTAAGGGTTTGTGACATTTTCGTTCAATAGCAAGTCGGTGTACCTTTGGATAAAAAGACTGAGAAGAAGCATTTATGAATTTTTCTTTTTTATTTGTTTGTTTTGTAAACCTCTAACACTCTCGTCGATATGGTTTAGATCAGATTTTGCTGCTTTGGAAAAAACCCAGGATGTGTACGGGTTTGCATACAGTAGAAAAAAGAAGATACACAATCACTCCATCTATTCCTATCGTGAGAGTCTAACAATTTGGCGAGGGGTGAGGGGGGGGGGGGGGGGTGAGGAGAGAGAGAGAGAGAGAGAGAGTGGTGGTAGTAGTAGTAGTAGTAGTAGTAGTAGTAGTAGTAGTAGTGGTAGTAGTAGTAGTAGTAGTAGTAGTAGGGGGGGGGGGGGGGTGGGGTTGTGAGTGTGGGAAGAGGGAGCCTTTAATTTTAACGAAATTCCTGTCCACCAATTTGCACAAAGGTGGCAGATAAAGCCATGAAAACTAAGTCAGAATCAAGCGATATGGACATGAATTGGTACACTCCTTGAGCGAACATAATAATATATCCTTAAAGAAGCCTTAGCTGATCCTCAGCAAGATTTCCAGCTATTTGCCTAACAATTACAATGTCGGACTAAATGGCTACTAGTTCTTATATATCTGTCATTGTGACAAGCCTGCGTTTTTATTCTTTCAAAGGTTTTGCTCTCTCTCTCTCTATCTCGCTCTCTCTTTCTTTCTCTCTCTCTCTCTCTCTCTCTCTCTCTCTCTCTCTCTAGAGAGAGCTCTCTGGAGGGAGCTCTCTCTCTCTC
>NW_004797378.1:1269364-1270719 GCF_000002075.1 Aplysia californica | reverse complement strand
TTTCTCTGTCCCTCTGCCTTCGTCTTTCTCACCCTGTCTGTCTCTGAATACCTCCCTCTCTCCATCCCTTTCTGTAATCTTCAGTCTGTCCATCCTCTTTTTTTACCGTTATTTCCATCGAACCTTCCGTAGACCAGTCTGCATGTCTGTTCGTCGGCCAGTCTGTCAGTGTGTTCATGGAAAACGCATCGTAAACAGTTACTATTTTTTTGGCCAAAGAAAGAAATAAGTCCATGTGATTGTCTCCCTTCATGTTGGGATTCGGGTCTCGCCCCAAGACTTCTTATTGTGTACCCCCGGACATTGCTTAGTAGTAAGGCTCTCAGACTCACAACCGCTAGGCGTGGGTTCAAAATACTGTCAGGGGCCTGACGTTGTGTCCTTGGAAGATGCACTTTATAATACGAATTTTCCTCCCTTCACCTAAGTGGGAATTGGTAACGGGCAGCAAAAGATCGTGTGAGTGTGTTAATGTTTGAACCCTTAATCACTGCTGCTTGCACTGTATGCTTCCCGGGAAGCCGAGAATGTTTTTTTAATGTTCTTGGATCTGCTGGGGGTAACGGTAGATTGTAAAGCTCATAGAGCATGCAGCCGAGCAGGGATATGCACTATACGAATGCTATTTATTATTATTCATTAATATGAGAATTTGTATTTGTGTAAGCGTTTTGTATGGGTGGTTGGCGGGTGCTCTGGTGTGGTTTGCGCCTTCTTTCCTACCAAATGTCTATCATCCTGATCTCTCCTCCTTTTTTTGTGTTTGTTACTCTCTTGTAACACCTCTAATCTTCGGAACTTACATGACCTTATCATTGTGTTGCAGGTGCTGTAAAAATGTTACTAAAACTGAGACTAAGTGTTTTATGTGTTGCTTTTAAACTATACAATTTTATCATTTATATTTTTTTTGTTTATTTCCTCAGAATTATCCACGAAGGCGGTTTCTCCAGCGAGGATAATAAACAGTATAAACCAGTGGTCTACAGCAACACGATACAGTCACTGGTTGCCATTATACGGGCGATGGGAACTCTTAGCATACCGTTTGGGGACGATGAAAGAGAGGTTAGTTCGCCACCATTTTTCATTGACAGAATGGAAATTTGATTGATAAGACTTGTTGCTTTGTTTATTATGTGTGTGTTTCAAATGATCATTCTTGCACAGACTTTCAAAATCTGTTAAAGATCAAGGAGTAACAGGATTTCAAAATCTGCTGAATAGTTACTCCACGCGCTGCTTTTATCATCTCTGTCCTCCCTTCAAAATGAAAGTCCTGAAATGCTATGTTTGGTCAACCCTTCTATATGGCTGTGAATGCTGGACAATCACTAAAGACAGTGAAAATAAAA
>NW_004797378.1:1266831-1268902 GCF_000002075.1 Aplysia californica | reverse complement strand
TCCTCCTCCTGCTCCTCCTCCTCCTCCTCCTCTTCCTCCTCCTCTTTCTCCTCCTCCTCCTCTTCCATCGAGGACAACATTCCTCTCAGAGGAGCTTATGAGTTGGGGTTCCCACTGCTTTGATGCTGACCTTGGTTTAGTTGCAGTAAAACCTGCTCTAATGGCCATCTGTGTAAGACTATCTCCTGTACAAACGACCATGCATTACCCATTTTCTCTCTTGTTCATTTATTATTACATTACAATGACACTCAGTAAGACGTCTTGCCGTCTAAGGCTGCCACTTTTCTCCTCGACAATAGATGGCCGTCTTAAACAATTTCACTTATGATGAAAAGTACTAGTTTCATCCGAATTGACTCGTTTATTTCTTATATTAGACAATATTTGATCATTATGCTGGTGGCGACTGAAATTGAAATTAACTGCAAACTCTTTGCAGTTGTTTTGTCTTTAGTGAGGAATAATAGGCTTACTAGTCGAGATAAAAACCCACCTTTCAGAATTTTTTCTCATTTCCAGCTCGTTGTAAAGAAAGCGCTCAGTGGATTGGTGTCCATTCTCTATTTCCTGAGGCTTAGAAGTTGTTCACAAGTATTCACCGATTTACATGTTCAAACTTTGTTTTTGTCAATTAGGCTAGTTGTTATTGGGGGGGGGTTATAGTAAAAAAAAAACTCATGAAGGGGGAGGGGGATATTTATTGCTTATGTATTTTTTATCAACGAAAATATACAAATAGGCCTATTATTCTGACATCCACTTTGAACGTCTGTGTTTTACAAAACGTGTGAACCAAAATTCCGTATTCTCTCGCCAATATTTCACAATGCCATAATAAGGACTCTAGTATAGAAAGTTTCATCTTATTTCCATAAATGTTGCCGTGGCAATTTCCTGTCATAAATGAAAAACAAATAATTGGCAATAGAGTGTTATCCGTCATCCTTCATGGATACTCAGGAAACTACATGTAATTAAATTTTTCAAAACATCAGCCTGAGACAAAGTGCCACCTAGACTTTAGTAGTCGGATTTCGAGGACATTTGCAAAGTGTTCTTTCAACTCTCTTTGCTTTTACTTTGAATGCATCAATACTTGTGATTATTTGTATTTGTTTGTTTGACTTCAGAGGAGCACATCGTCTTCCAATGACAGTCATACATAATAATGTAGATTCAGTGCAAGGGAAACGAAAGCAAGACAGAAATAGCAAAAGAAAAGAACAGCAACAGGACCTTCTAGATCTAGAGCTTGTGGTCTTCGAACTAACTTCTGTGAAAGCGTGTGCAATTTCTTCCTTGTTTAAAATTCAATTTGTTTTTAATTATTTTTTAGGGGGGGGGGGGGTAACGATAATAGGTAGTTCTGTTGTGTCAAATTATGTGAAAGTGGCAGTCTCAGTCTCTGCTTTTCGTCAATAAGTTTAGTTTATGTCACCTACCCTTGTACTTGTAGCGAGATTTGGCGGTTGTCAAATGCAAGCACATTCATCGATTAACTTAGCACATGCATCGAACGTATTACGTGCATGGGGGCAGCAACAACGACCCAGTGGGGCTAGAAGGAATGAAACTGTAACATAGGTATTGGTGCAGTTTATAGGCTACATAATATTATTTAAAAATATATATAATTTCAACACACGTGAGCGCGACCACACATTATGCTCATTCGCAAACACTAGCGGAGAGAGAGAGAGAGAGAGAGAGAGAGAGAGAGAGAGAGAGAGAGAGAGAGAAGGTTGACGCAATGCATTTAGATGGGATATGAGAGATACAGTGGTATCACACAAACAGTTAAGTTAGAACACACAGAGAGAAGCGGCTGAAACAATGAATGTAGAGGGAGCTATATATGAGTAAAAGGAATGTAGAGGGAATTTTATCTGAGTGATACAGGGGTACCACATGCACAGTAAGAACAAGGGAGCCTATCAGCAACAGGGAATCTTTAGGCCATTCCCAAAGGGGAGCCATTTCTCGTTCTAGTGCACAGCAGAACTGTATATGGGCTGATCCAACAATGTCATGCTCATAACTGAGCCTGCACTACAACAAGGAACTGCTG
>NW_004797378.1:1265173-1266658 GCF_000002075.1 Aplysia californica | reverse complement strand
GGGGGATTCATGCAACCTCTAATCAAGTCGTGGCATGGATAATAAGATGGCTGACTAGTCAGCGTGGCTTCACAACACTGCACCCGCTCGCTCGGCGGACTGTCTATTTTTAGTACGTCAATGGCGGGGACAGAAGTTCCCGTTGCTATGGAGACAGATGAAAAAAGATCAATACCCACGTTTTGTCGTGTGCGGCTTCTCGGGGCGGACACCCTGACCTTTGACTCGGATTCACAAAATATGAAATGCAACACTGAACGCTGGGATTAATATCAACAGCAGGGCAAAATAGAGAGATGGGAGTTGGGCCTTGTGGGGTGGTAACAGTTTGCATGAAAGTATTCACTGAGAGAGGGCAATACCGATATATTAAAACGGGCTTTCGTGAGAGTTGATGGGTTGGGTTATTTTAAGGGGTGGGAGGGGCGGGTCGGGGCGGGGCGACAAATGTTAAAGAGAATTTTTCGGACTTGATTTTCATATAGAAATTCTTGCCATCGTGACTGTTGAGAAACCAGGGGTATCGTGTGGGCACGTGGACCAGGAATGCCGTTTGTCCGATCACCCCCTCCCAGCTATTTTCGTGGTTTTCATGAAAATGATCAACATCTGTTTTCAGAAAAATTATGTTATTCTCAGCTTTTCTTTTCTATTTAACCCCAACTAAGTTGTTTCTATTAACTTTTTGTTTGCAAATGCAACTTCCTTATTATCCCGATGAAATCCCTGGTGTTGGATTGGTTTGGGGGGTAGGGGGGGTAGGACCTTCTAAGTCTTTTCCGCTTGTTCTTCCTACGATTTAATTTAATGTTGAAGCTTGGAGAGACAATGTGTTCACTGCTTTAGGGGGTAGTTTTTAACTTTCTGTGTGTAGTGGTGTATTATAACGGGGTACTCTGTTTACGGGTCGGGCTCCTCAGTATTTCACACTGAATGCACGAGTTTGATTTCCGCGACGTGAAGTGATGTTGAGTATGATAGTATCCCATGAGTCCTTCGTGTGATGTATTGGGATAGAAGTTGGACTGTTTGGTCATAATAATAATAAGGTTAGATAATCTCCTTGGAAAAACGAGATATTTTGAGAAAGGGGGAGAAGGGGCAAGGTAGTTTGCTGTTTATTCCTGTAATTTTAGATGACGCAATTGACAACACGGAGGGCTCTTCCTAACACAAAAGACTGAAAACAGGAATGAGACAGTTACCTGACTATGGCCTGGCCATAAGGCTACCGTCAGTTATAACGAGGCAATCGTGTCGACAGGTGTTTCCTTTCAACTTTATTCCAATGCCATTTACATAGGATTATAATTACTCCGACCTAATAGGCTATAGGCCTAGTATCCTTTCATTTTGGACATAAAATGAAATATCAATGTTTTGTAATTTTAGTGCTCTAGCACCTTCAGCAGATTTGGACTTACACACAAAGGAAAATGTCCCAAATTACTTCCTTTTTGGGCTCTTTTTTTTGGTGGGGGGGGG
>NW_004797378.1:1228626-1265025 GCF_000002075.1 Aplysia californica | reverse complement strand
TGGAGGGTGCGGAGAGGAGTGTACGCACCTCTCCTCCCACCATCACCACCATCACCACCATCACCGCCACCTCGTTCATTGTTTACCAAGAGATAAAATTAAATAGTAATGATATCTTCATCTTTACCTCTGTTTCTGTTGGCTGGTCTGTATTATATGGATTCAGGTGGAAAGGGGGGAGGGGAGGGGAGGTTGAGCGTGGGTTCGTTCTATTCTTTTTTTTCTATAAGCGCAACATACTCAATGATTAGGGCTTGTTTCCTTTTCATTCATGTTGCTTCATGCATGCCTTAGAACATATTAAATGATTGGGGGGCTTCATTGTTATTGAGGCTGTTTTCGGTTTGGCTGTTGTCTTTTGAAAATGGGGCAAGCCAGCTTAGATGGGACGAAGGTGAAGAAGAAGTGGGCTCCGAATTGCAAGAATTGGTGTCGGAACCACATTCTTCTCATCAGTTGTAAAGGCAGTAGGAGGCTGAACGTTTGATTGTTTGACATGGCTGTGAGATGTCAATTTAATTATATAGATTCAGGTGCTTTACACATGATTATGATTTAATGGGAAATGAATAGTACCATATAAAATTAAACCAGATAAGTTCAAAAGCATGCTTGGATGAACACATTAATAATAATGGTGATGATGATGATGATGATGATGATGATGATGATGATGATGATGATGATGATGATGATGATGATGGGGTGATGGAGGAGGGTAAGGGAAGGAAGGTGGGTGTTTAGCAGGTGCTCTGGTGTGGTTTGCTCCTTCTGCCTTATCAAACATCTATCATCCTTGCTCTCCTCCTTTTTTTACGTTTGTTTCTTATTTGTAACACCTCTAATCTTTGGCACTCATATGATGTTATTGCATCGCAAGTTCCGTAAAATTATTACTAAGGCTACACAAAAAAGGGAAGGAAGAAGAAGCAGAAATGGAGTAGTGTTTGGTCTGATTGGTGGTGCTTTTTGTTAAAGACAGAAGTCCAGTGGATGTTAAAGCAAACGTTTTATGTATAAAGAAAAATTATGTCTGTCTATTTACTAGTCAGTCTTTCCATCCACTTTTTTCATCAGAAAATCTGCCTGTGTAGCTTTCGTTTCGTCTCCTTGTAATGGGTCTCTTTTGAGCCATCTGTCATTTGCCTGTCTTTGTATTTTCCCCTATCCATCTGTCACCGTTTCACCAACTTCTAGCAATGTGTGTGTCCCTTTCATGAACTTTTGGTGTATATGAAGTGTGCGCTAATTTGAATATTCAATCACTGTTTTTCAGTCTGATGCCAAGATGGTGTTAGATGTTATAGCAAGGATGGAAGACACAGAGCCTTTCTCTGAGGAGCTGCTCGCTGCCATGAAAAGACTGTGGGTGGACTCAGGTGTACAAGAGAGCTTTGGTCGGGCAAATGAGTACCAGCTCAACGACTCTGCCAAATAGTGAGTGTGCCTATAATATTTATGTTCTTTTAAGGTTCTAGGTGTTTTCTTTTAGGAAGTCTTACTTTCCCCTGAGACATTCAAGACAAAATTGTCATAATTTGCTATGAAAATTCAATGCCATGCTCATGATTTTACTTCACAGGAGCTTAATGGGTCAAGGAGTCGGGAGAATAGAAATTCTTTTATTTTTTAAAATTGCTACTTCTCCATAATCAATCAAGATAGAATGCTCAAATTTCACCAGCCAATGAAGAATTATGCTAGCTAAAAAGCTATAAGGGACTTTAGGTTAAACAGCATTACTTTCTTTTTTTTTTAAGTTGGTGAAAGTGTGTTGTTCCGTAGCTCTCTCTTCTACTGCCGTTTGCTACATGATGTCAAAACTACACCCCCCTCTCCCAAACCAAGACATGACCTGAAGAGAAGTGACAGACGGCACATTTTGACACTAGGAGGAAGGGCACAGCCCATTGCAATCACCATTACATTGTCAATAACATAAACAACAGCAACAAAACCTATAGCAGCAATATGAACACAAAAAAAACAACAGCAATGTACTTTCAAGTGTCTCTATGGCAACTTTTCTTATAATCATATATATGACTGACAAGAACATCTCACTGATGATGAAACCCTCTAATGTTTGCTTTTTATCTCTTTTTCAGCTTTTTAGATGAATTAGATCGCTTAGGTGCAAAAGATTACATGCCTACAGAACAGGACATCCTGAGAACTAGAGTGAAAACCACTGGCATCGTTGAAGTCCACTTCTCGTTTAAAAATTTAAATTTCAAGTGAGTAAAATATATTGTGTATTTGTTGTGCCAAGTGTCAGTTAATGAGGGGGGCGGGGGGGCTACAGCTGAAGGCTATCTCGCTTATTAGTAGATCAAATGTTACCAAAATTCACATATAACAAGCATAGTAAGGAGTCTTAAAATCCGCAATCAAATTTGAGAAAAAAAAAAAATTCGTTTACATGGATACAGCGGCCATATTGGATTTTGTTGACATATCTTACGTAACTAATACCACACTTATTTTTCATGGAAATAATTGTTTTTTTGCGTACATCTTGGCAAACCATAAATCTACAAATCTGTGTGATGAATTTTTTCTAAACGTCCTAGAACATTTTTAATGAATTTTTTCCTGAGGTAGTGTTCACGTTTGCAAAAAATCTGTGAAAGTCCACACTCCAAACACCACCAACAAAAAAGTATTCCATATATCAAAATTTCATCACACAAATTTTAGTATTATATCTTTTCTTCATTATGTGAAAATTTCAGGAAGATCGGAGGAAAAATGGTGGAGTTGTTTACAAAAGTATATAGAAAAACCACGTTTCGAGAAAACGGGCGATAAAGAAAAATAAATGATTGGCTTTATGAGGAAATGGTGGTGACAGACATGCCCAGTATGGGAAGAAATACAGCTTTAGGGGGTTCTTACATGATGAAATAGTTATAAGAGAGGCTGAAGAAGCTTAAAATGCCTACAACTTGAAATCCATGGTTTTGAGCCGAATAGGGACTTTTAGCTGTAGCCTCAATAAGAAAATCAATATCTTGATCTTTGTAATATTTATTTCAAAACGTTATCTCGTAAAAACTACACATCATAACATGATAATATGCTCACTGGCTTTGCAAAAGGTTTAGCCTAATACATTTAGCAGCAGCTGCTTGTGTGCAGGGTTGAAAAGAATGGCGACTATTGTTTAACTGTCTTTTATCTACACTAAAAGGGTTCAATGGACAGTTTCCTCAACTTCTAGGGAAGAGGAGCAAAATCCGGAAGGGGGAAGTGCAGGGTTTGAAGGTACTCTCTTAAACAGTACCAAACACACTAGCAGTAGTAGTAAATCACATTTTGGGTAATATTTCCATATCTGGAGATTTGACTAGTGTATATTTCAGGTGAAATATAGTTGAACCTGTCCATAACAGTCGCTCAAGATCACAGATAAAATATCGATAACTACAACAACGTTCTCGGGATCAATAATAACAGTGACAGGTGGCCGCTATGGGCAGAGTGCTACGGTCACGTACTAGACTTTGCAAAGTCAACGGATAGTTTAGATTCTAAAATGGTCATTTAATTTTGTCTTTCCTTTTCATTGACATCAAAATAAGTATTTTACATCATTAAGGGTTGCTTTGCATTGATTTGTTAGTGGATAACTTTTGTAGCAAGTGACCACTATAAGCAGGTTGTGAGACTGGTTTGAAACAGAAATGATTAATCATAGACATGGATCTCTATGGACAGATTAAAAAGCTTTTTTTGAAATGCAAGGGTGTCATGGAACACTGACCATTAGTAAAAGGTGACCGCTTTGGAGAGGTGACCTCTAAAGCAGGTTTTACTGTACAATTTTAATATTTCCTTCACACGCATGCAGCACAGCATGAAGATTGAGGGAATTTTGTATAATCTTTTCATATATTGCTCATGCACGCTACTTTCTGTAAAGATGAGATGTACTATATTGATCCTCTGCCTTAAGAAACTGGCATTAGAGGTGACTGAGAAAGATCACCAATGGCCAGGTGGGCGACTGGATAGTAGACAATCGTAAGTTGTTTGCATGCGAGGTGCAAGAATGAAATAGACAGTGAAATAGTGATACTACTTGTTGCAAAACACAGATATTTATGATTATACTTAAAACTGTAACTGACCAATGCTTTTGCTATTTTCAGACTGTTTGATGTTGGTGGGCAGAGATCAGAAAGGAAGAAGTGGATACATTGTTTTGAAGATGTCACAGCCATCATATTCTGTGTTGCTATGAGTGAATACGACCAAGTCTTACATGAAGATGAAACAACAGTACGATCTTTTTGTTTTTCATGTGTTTGTAGCATGCAACAGGCCTATGCCTCTTATGTTCCTAAGTGATGGTGCTTTGATTTTCACCACCACCTCGTAACAGGAAACACGCTACAGTAGACTACATCATTCCCATCTGTTCTTGCTCTTAGATGAACTTCACACTTTATATCTGAAAACACTTTGCCTGTATAAACTATGGCTGGAGTTATTCACATGGGTTCTAAATTGCTCTATGAAACTATAAACAAAGCCTACTTCCTAGATGGAATGTGTACAAAATAAAAGTAACCTATTTTTCTTGTTGTTGTTGTTGTTGTTGTTGTTGTTGTTGTTGTTGTTGTTGTTGTTGTTCATCTGCTTTCCATGTCTACTCAGTCTTCATTTTAAAAGACTAAAAGAAATAACTGTCTACTAAAGACCAGTAATGAAAAAAAAAAAAAGGCATTTTCCTTAACTCAAATCTTACTTTTGAGAGTGTCATTTTGTAAGTTCCTTAGCTGGGATTTTTTTCTTTTTTGTTGTTCTCTCAATCTGCCAATGATTAGTACTTGAATAGATGGGATCGAGGTCGATGTTTCTCGGAAAATGAGGAAAAAATCAGCACTCTGCACACATTATGTTTAATAAAGAGACCTAGGTCCTGAAAATAAAAGAAAATGTTCTATAAGTAATTTCAGACTGAACTCACACATGATTGTTTATCTGTACATTATTTTAATACATGTGCATATATTTTTGCTTAGCATCAGAAGAATTGCTCTTTATGACAAGCAAAGGTCTTTGTTTTAGCTTCACAGCTTCATGCTGGATTGATGATAAATCATTGATACCGGAGAATCCTGATGTTATTTTCAGATTTTGTCATAATTCTGTCTTGGAACTAATTCTCATTCATTTGTTTTGTTCTTCTCAGAATCGAATGCAGGAGAGCTTGAAGCTGTTTGATTCCATTTGCAACAACAAATGGTTCACAGAAACCTCCATAATCCTGTTTCTCAACAAAAAAGATCTCTTTGAGGAGAAAATCAAGAAATCACCATTAACGATATGTTTCCCTGAATACACAGGTAAAGATTGTTGTTTGAAACTTACTGGCAGCATGCCAAACCAAAATAATGTTTGATATTTTTTCTCTGTCAAATGTTTGAAAATTTTCTTCAGAACAGGCTCCAGTGGTATGAAATAGAAGACAGTCAGATCAGGTCAGTTGTCTGTTCCCTTATTGGCTCAATCATAAATGCTCCCCTCCCACTACCATTTCAGGTATATATGCTTTGCTCTTTAGTCAGAGGCGTGCTTTCTTTACTATTAGAAAGTAACGCCTGTGATCCTTGATTTCAAAGGTACAAGTTTGATACTTTAGTATACATGTGGCAGCATGGGGAAATCAGGCGTTCGTCAAAATAATGAAATTGAAGGAACCCGTAATTTTTCACTGGTTTTGCAATTATCAGATTTTAAAAAAAATTTTTGCCTCAACACTTGTTATTTAAAAACACGTTTTTGCGGGGAATTTCACTGAAAAACATTGACTAATTAAAGGCACAAAAAAAAATAAACTTTCTGTTTCCAAGGACTCCCAAGCTGTGGCATTCACCAAACTTTTGACAAACATTTTCTCCCTAGTTTTACTTCTGAAACTGGGCAGCCCCCATCTCCTTTACTCTCAAATATCTCAACTTCTATTCAAGATAGATGGGTATTTTTTCATCGAAAGCAAGAAAAATTAGCACGCTTTAAGATATTATCAATAACTCCTCATGCCCAAAAATTGACAAATGCTTGATTCCACCATGTTGTGACTCATATTATGTCATATAAGCCTTCTGTACTGTTTACTTCATTCTGGCTTCAAAGTGTCTATTGCTAATGGTGATAAACAATATAATGACCTGAATAGTAGCCAATACATGGGTCGGTTTCTTTTTTAACTTTTCCATCATCGCCTTCTTTCTGCATTTTGTAATCATTTTAATGTGAGGAAGAATTTCTGTTGGCTTCTCTTTTGCCAGTTAGAGAATTATACCTTTTCTGATAAAAGAAGCAGGGCACCAACTGTTACATGTAGTAAAACTTGGGAATTTTAACTCAACCTCAATAACTTTAGGATAACTACAATACGGAAAATCATTCAAAACAGATATTATGACGGGGAGTCAAAAAGTAGTGCAAAGAAAAATTACGGGAGCTATAACCATCATACATCAAATCGAAGAGGAACATCTGAGGATGAGATCATTATTTCTCAACATAGTCTCCATCTCTTTCTACAGCCACTGTTCACCTTTTAGTAAGTCTACTTATTCAAGCTTTGTAGAACTGAGCAGGTTGGTCTTTTAGCCAGTTTTTCACAGCAGCCATGATTTCTCAGTCGTTTTCTTAGTGTTGACACCTCAATGCTCATAGGACCAAAAAAGGTGAAAGTCTGAAGATGCCAAATCAGAAGTGTAACCTGGGGGTAGCAATGTTTTCCTTCTAAATGAGGTGATTGTCTCTCTTGTTATTGCACTCATATGGGGGCAGGTATTGTTGTGGTGAAAAAGCACCCTTTTTATGTTCAATTTGGTCTGACTTGTCGAATTCTCACTTTCAGTCATTTCAGAGCTTCTGTATAAGCTTGAGAATTGATAGTTGCTCCTCATAGTTTTAAAAAGCCTGTTGGGAGCACGCATTGAACATCCCAAAGCATGATGACCATCATTTTCCAAGGTTGTTTTCTGGGTCAAAATGTGTCTGACAAGCGCGTTGACAACATTTCTTCCTCTTCTTCCGGTTCATTGCTCAAAAGTCTGACCTATCTGAATACAGTAAGGCTGGGTAGGTACAGGTACCCAGTACTGGAACTCCTGGTACTACCATAGGCAGTGTCAGTACTGGCACCAGGCCTCCGGTACCGGTTCTGGGAACGTGCTGACACCAAGTGTTTATTTAACACAGCGGGTGATGTGCCCTTGGAACTAAAGCCCCTGCTGTTACTGTGCAGTGTATAGAAGCTGTGACGTCAGATGCTCAGCACAAAGCACAAAGTGACCTTGAATACATGCTGTGGTGTTCAAAATTTACAACCAATTAAAAATAAGATTATGTTTGTTTAAGTTTAGATATTGCGTCAAATCAGGCTCAACACAAGCAACTTTGCATTTTGATACGCGGATTTAGAAAATTCCAATAAGATTTCAGCTTGATTTTTAAAAAAATTTTTGTCAGGCAGCATGGTGAAATCAGGTGCTTATCAAAATATAGAAATGGGAGAAACAGGCTTTTTCCTGCCAGTTTTGAAATTTGTATCAAATTTTACTCAACCTCTTTTATGTCCATATAATTACACATTGCCATTTGAATTTTACTGAAAAACATTGATTAAAGGCTCAAAAAATGTCATTTTTCTGTTTTCAAAGACTCTTTAGCTATTGAAGTTACCAAACTTTGGCTGCCATTTTCTCGCTAATTTCACTACTGAAACCAGGCAACCTCACTTTCTTCAACCGCAAATATCTCAAGTTCTATTCAAGATAGATGGCTATCTATTTCATCAAAAGCAAGGCAAGTAAATCGGCTTTCAGATGGCACCAATAACTCCACATGCCCAAAAATGGTAGGGCTCCAGATTCCACCATGTCGTAACACATTTATTCCCATAGTTAAATCCCTGGCAGCGGCAAATTTCAAAGAGGGATTCTGTGTCCCAGCTCATCTCTCACAAGTGTGATGTGGATGCATTTGATGGCTTTTAACAACCTTGTCTCCTTGCTAAAGAAAATGGAATTTTAACAGTTTGAGTTCAAAAGTAGTTGTCCAAATACTTGTGAGCTGAATGTCTTAAAATTTGATCCAAAATTGTGCAAAATAGCAAACAACTTGTCTCACTTTTTGATCTCCTCCATAGTACTCTTTATTGGATTTTTTTTTAAAAGACCATTGTAGAATCAAATGCAATTTGTTATTTCTGTATTTAGCTTAGCGTCTTTTTCTCAGAGTTACGAATTTCCTTCTTCATGTGTACTATACAAATTTATGTGAGGCGTTAGTTCAAGAGAATATGGTTTACAAAAGTGCACATGCACTCTTGTTATATACAGGGTGATCCAAAAAAAACTTAACAACTTTTTTTCTGAATATCTCGCGCAAAAATTGTTCCAGAATGTTGAAATTTGGAACAGACATAATTCATTCAAAAGGAATTTGTTTGATATAAATTCCATGAAGAAGAAACTTGTTTTGAAAACGGAAACGGCTAAAAGAAAAAAGCACCCAAAAACGCAAAGTTCACCAATGTTTAAAAATCTTGTAAAGGTAGTCGTGAAAAGATTAGTTGACCTTTTTCTTTATTTTCTCTTTGACATTAATTTTCTATTCCTGTGACATTTAAACAATATTTAATTTCTTTTACAGAGTTTTAAAAACCTAATGATTTCTTTCTGAAATTCCTAGAAGCAGTGCTTCACATTCTCTCCTTTGGATGCGTCGTTAAAAATGTTCAGTGACGCGTTAACACAAGGACCTGCTAAACCATGAGTTTTTAAAGCCACATACACTGTACATGTTCACTAAGAAGTAGCTTCTAGAGACAATAGAGTGGGGTGCCCAATAGACAGCATTTTTAGAGTTAACATATCCCGCAGGGTGAAAATGGGCTTTGCACTAAACCTAATCTCATCGAGGAAATGATCCCTCTTTACAACACAATCGACGAATCATGAACACATTGCCATGCTCTGAACCATGTCAGCTCGGCCTAGCGAAGATGAACATGGTATAGTCGTAGGTTAAGATCTGCATGAGAATGCAGACTGTTGATGTGTAGGAAAGTCCTAGCTGCAGATCGTCTACGGACAGACGTCTCTATGGACTCGGCTACTGAAATCTGCACTCTGGTGATGTTTAAAGGGCTGCGCATGGTGTGTGTTTGACCTGAAGTGGTCATTTTTAAAAGAACTTTTTAGTTCTGATTCGCTATAGATCCAAACTGACGGAACTTCTCTACTCATGACACCAAAGGTCTTGAGGGCACCTAAGCATTCTCTCCATGTCGTGCGCAAAACTTACGAAATGTCAGACAGGGATGGTGAGTTTGTGGAGAAGTAATGCTCAATACAAAAAAGCTTTCTGCTCTTTACTAAACGTAGCCATGATCTCCGCAGGTAAACAAAATTTAGGAAAAATAATATCTGCAGACTTCTGTTGACTTGTTACACTGCTGTAGTTTTGCAATATGGCGCGATTGTCGCAACTTTTAGTGGTAGGCCTAATGTGAACTGGTGCGCCATGCTATGAAAATGGCGACAAGGTTGAAAATGGGTTGTCTTTTTTAATGTGCAGTATAAAGCAAAACCATTCAATGGACTTATCTAAAACACATATATGAGGCAGCGTGGTGGAATCAGGCTCTCGTCAATTTTTGGGCATGTAGAGTAATTGGTATCATCTTAAAGCTTGTTCATTTGTCTTGCTTTCAATGAAAAAATTACCCATCCATCTTCAATAGAAGTGGAGATATTTTGGATTGAAGGAGGTGGGGGTCACCTGATTTAAGAGGTAAAATTGACGAGAAAATGGCCGCCAAAGCTTCGTAAATTCCCCCCAAGCTGGAGAGTCTATGGAAACTGTAAAATTATATTTTAGTTGTGCCTTAAAGCAACGTTTTTGGTGAAATCCTCAAAGGAATGTGTTTGTAAAAGGACCTAAAAAGTGTTGAGCCAAAAAACGAAAATTTGATAAAAATTGCTAAGCAGGGAGAAAACTGCTGTTTTCTTCGATTTCATTATTTTGACGAGAGCCTGATTCCACCACGCTGCCTCACATATCAGACAAATTCCTTTTGGCTTCCAAACGTTATGTTCAAATCTGAAACGCAAAACTTCAGTATGGAGGAAGATATTGACAAAACAAGTTGTAAAGTTTTTTTTTGGATCACCCTGTAAAATCATCTTGCACCTATTCAGTGTCAGCATTTTTGTACTCTTTTATGCAACATACATGTATTTATTCTAGAGAAATTTCCCTTTGGAATTAACTTTTTAAAAGTACTGTCAAGACCTCCAAAAATACTGATGAAGTGTGGGAAAAAGCTTGTTTTCTATTTTTTTTAGGCCTATTTTGGTTTTTGTATAGACTTACTTCGTTATCTTTTTAAAAAAATTGCCTGTCACTTAAATTTCTTAAGGAGGGTATGTGATCATTATGTCATTTCCTAAAATGTTTTTCTTTTGGTTTCTTTCACAGGAAAACAATTTTATCTAGAGGCCTCAGCATACATTCAGGCAAAATTCGAATTCAAAAACAAATGTTCAGCGAAGGAAGTCTACTGTCATCAAACTTGCGCCACGGACACTAATAACATTCAGTTTGTATTTGATGCGGTAACAGATGTCATCATTGCTACCAACCTACGCGGCTGTGGCCTATACTGAACAAGCTGTATAAGCGGTCTATTTTTCCTACTATATAAACTGACAAGGATGAAGGATAACAAGTCACAGAAATCACGTTCGTCAATTGAAGCACTGTGATGAAGCCTCCACGCATGTGGGTGAGATTTGGAAAATGAAAGATATTTGATTGTGTTCAGAAAGGATGCTGTTTTTACACAAGCTTAATTGGTCTCAGACAGTGGACACTCTTTGTCTGACTCAATGTGATTTAAGACCGCAAAGTTGGAAAATTTTGTCTCTTTATATAGTTGTTGAGTGAATGTTGCATAGACGGAAGTGTGAAGCTTAGTTTCATAACTGTTGTTTGCTTTGCGTCTATGGCAGAATGTCGCAATGAATGATGTGAATAAGGCACATGAGCATAGAATATGTATTCCATATACCATGCTCAACAGTGGTATATACTTTTTATTTCAGTGTCATTTGTAGGTGCTCATTTTGAAATATTTGTAAAGATCACATGATCAAGCTGGAGAAATTCCAGCATACAATGTCACACTTTTGTAGGTCTATATAATAGCATAATGATTTTTTTTAAAGAGTCATAATTGGAAGCAAGACTCGTAGAACAAGTTCTTGAAGAATCTTAACTGATTGGAACTTAAGTGCATGCATGGGAAATGCACTAGCTGTTCCCTCTGATTGCTTCGACTTTAGCAAACTTGTATGTGATATAAGATTTTGTTATTTATTACAAATGTATGTTTTTGTTACAATCTGGAGATATCAAACAGTACTTTATACTTTTTAGGATGTGGTGGATGAATCTTGAGTTGAGGTTTTTAATTTTATAAGACTCAGAATTTATGGACAGGGCAAAAGCATCCCAACACAAGTTTTTAAAGTCTCAAATTTATCCAGATGTCTGGTTTGCTGCAGCAGCTGTTGTAAACGATAACTTCAAGACAGGGAGAACGTGCAATTTTATGTGCAATCTTATGGAATATAATGACTTGGGTTCAACAAAAGTACTGTGCTCCTGTTGACAATTTGAAATGTTTTATTCAGAAATTTTTCTCATAGAATTTTTTTTTTCTTTTAAGCTTTTACTTTGTATGTTATGATTGTGATGATTCTGGTCATTTGTAAAGCATTTGAGGCAGGGCCTTTGTAAAAATGATTTCAAAATCATTTTTAAAACTTTGATAAGCGTATACTTGAACTTGAACTTTTTTTTTCAAGAGAAAATCTTAGTAAGGGTTTTGACCCAGCTCATATCAGATCTAGAATCAAATTGTGACAGGTATCACAATTTTAATTTTATGGGCTACACAGATGTATTCTTGAAAAATTGATAGTGATTTTAATTGACTCAAAGTAAAATGTGCTTTAGACATTTCCTTGCTTGAGACATTATTTCTGGATTGAAAAGTTAAAAGAATGCCAAACAGGTTCTAGTGGACGTGGTGTAAAAATAAGTTCACCCTTTGCTGTCTATTGAATAGACATTTTTGGGGGGGAGTTAAATATGCTGTGGTTGCACAAAGATTTACTTTTCCCCTTTTGAAACCACTGATATTCACACCCTCTCTTTTTGTTTGTTTGGGAATTGCCATCACTTTCAAATGGAAAATAACAGTTTTTGTACGTCAAAGGATAAAAAGTACTGGAAGGATGTCAACATGCTTTGTTAACATGTGTGTGTATTGTGGTTCTCTTGTGATGCACATAAATAGATCATGATTTGTACCATATTAGTTTTAGATGATGGAGACACTAACATCCTATGTTTGAATGCCGGTCAGATACTGGATATGTGAGCTTGCCAAAAAAAGAGATTCTATCATGTAGCTTTTTTGCTTTTTTTTTCACAAAGAGTCAGAGTAGCATAGTGCAAGAAATGGAAATAAATATTAATAGTGTAGGTCACTTATCAGAAAATTAAAGACAAGTTATTGGGTTAAAAAAAACGTCCTTCCCTGTCTCGTTGCGTCAGTAATGTGATGGAGTATTACTATTAGGGTCTTTTTTTTAAAAAAAAGAATGTTTAATTTACTTGCAGTGTAATATTTCATCTAGGCATGATGTAGAGCATTATACTCCGTGCGTAGATATCAGAAATTCTCTTTCTCGTCTCTGGCCTGGCAAGTTTACGCCCAACACCTTTGATATGAAGTGCTCACATGTACCTATGTCTCCTCATTTGTACTGTTTTGCTAACTTTTATTTATAGCTGACTGTTGTAACTTTCAAAATTGTAAATGCTTGTTGCACATATTCTAGTACTCATATAGATCCCAAATATCTTTTTATTTTCAATTTTTGTAAATGTGTCTCATCAGCTTGTTCCAGCTTAAGTTATATGCCTTTCATAGTTTTCATTACTATTTTGTAGATACAGTGATCTTTGCCTAAGAACCCGATGTCTGTCAGGCTAAAAAAAAACAACTAGGGTTTTTTTTAAAAAGACAATTGGGTTTTAGGCTGTTTTCAAAGACTGCGTCTAGCATGGGGATGATTCCCACATCTAAAGGTATACTGAATTGTATTGTGTGTGTATGTGTCTGTGTGTGTGTGTGTGTGTTTGTGTTTGTGTATGTGTGTGTGTGTGTTTGAGGGTGCAATTGTGAGCAAGTGTTTCCGATTTGCTTCCTACTGAAAGGTACTGTCCCTCCGTCAATGACAACCCTTTTGTTGTGCTTTTGGGAAGATTACATAAAAAAGGGAAAAGGGGGGGGGGGGAAAGCAGTCGGCGGTTTACACTAGTGTCTTGACAAAATGTGACAACTAGAGCCAGTTCGATTTTTTAAATCAATAACATTTCTGTTTTTGAAAAATGCAGATTGATTTTGACGTGCTTTTTTACACGTGTGAGTGTTTATGAACTTCCTTCTTTATTCTAGATAAGGTTGATTTGTGTACTTTTTTTGGTGAGAAAATTTTTTCACAGGGTAAAAATGGATTATTAGACTTTCTTGGAGTTTCACAGTGTGCTCTTAGGTGGAGATGACTGTATCATTGCTTGATTGTATAATAAATTAGGTAGGCCTACATGAATTATTTTGCATTCCTACTGTCTCTTTATATCGACCTTAACATTGCACTTGATGTGCTCTCTTATTTCAGCGTCAGATCGTTATTTTCTATTTTATCTCACTTTGTTTTTATATTTATTATTGATCCTCTCCCCCTTTCCCTTCCACCTTTCTTAAGTTTGAATTCCTTAAGTTAATGCTCTTTGACAAAGTTATGGTCTTTGGTGTCGTTTAGGGGAATAGACTCAGCAAGTTTTTGACGGGAGCTGATCTCATCACTGGCAGCTGAGGACGTAGATGAAGATTGATACTGACCATCAAGAATTTTCTCTGATTTAAGGGACTGTTTCTCATAGACTTGCATGATGAACTGTCAAGATGATACAAAAACAGAAGTACTTGCCAGGATGACAAAATACTGTAGAGATCATTAAAGAAATGTTTCACTTCTTTACCAATAACTATAAAAGCCTCAGTGGTTACTGTAGAAATTAGATTAAAGGTGAATGCAACAGGCTTTGCTGTTTCTGCAAATATTTTAGAGCTCCAAATGTGTTTTGGTTTTCTTCAGTAGTTCCTTTGTAGCAAAAAAAAAAGAACAAACAAATGCTGGTGAGGACATAAGTCCTTACGCAGTGGAACAAAGGACCATGATGTGTCTTAATGATGTAGTTGACATTTTTGTCACTAGTCTCTTCTGTGTAAAATTTTATTTGTGAGCACTGTTCTTGCACTTAAGGGAGAGGGTGTCGGCTATTTGTGTGTGTACACACTTGTGAGCTTATATGAATGTATGTGTGCATGTGCATAGTCATTGTGTCTGTGAGGATCAGTGAGAGGGAGAGAGAGTTGGAGAGGGGGAGAGAGAGACCGAGAGCGAAAGAGAGCGAAAAAATGCTGGTTATGAAGATGATGGTGATGGTACAATAATTACTCATTGGTTATATCATATATTGAAGTGTCTATTAATCCTTATAATAGATACTTCAGTATATGACTTTTATATCTATATTTGTAAAAGCACTGATTTTATGACATGCTTGGTTACAAATTTTCGCCGAATCCAAATCAAGGCTACTAGTGTGTGGGAGAGAGTACTTTAAGATCGCATTTTGAAACTAAAACTGCATAAAAAGGAATCAATGTAGTCTTTATAGATTTACCATACAACTCCTAGGAATAATGGAGCCTTGTATGTGTGTGTATGTGCATTTGTATCATGCATGTATGCATGTGTGCATTTTCAACAATATTATTTCTTTAATATCACTTGTGTTACATAGAGGTGTGCAAATAACTGTCATGCATCCATGTGTATGTATGTAATTTTTGAACGCAAGATTTGCTGTAACTTTGTCCCTAGTTTGATTGATGTGAAACTTAAATCATGTGATGATAAATATATTAATGTCGCATTTTGTTTTTTTAAAGATGCTAACAATTGTGAATGGTCGTGCGCATGCTCATATTCCTTTAGGAATGTCTAAACAAATTTCATGAGAATGCTTCAACTTGTACATTTGCACCATTATGTTATCATTAAACTTATTACTTTGTTGTTGTTGTCGTTGTCGTTATAATTATTATCATCATCCTTGTCCTCGTCCTCATTATCATCAACGCCATGGTCCTCATGATATCGACATGCGACTATCATTATCGTTATTATTTGGGTTTTAATAAGATTTTTTTTTTTTAAATCAGTTTCAAGTACATTTATCACAAGGTTTTGATTGGTGTATTGAAGAACTACTATCACTTTATGTATGTACCCTAAACTGTTGTGAATTTCATCTCATTGCAACTCTTTTAGACATACAATATTAGAATTTATTTGCTAAGGGATGGGCATGTACGCTATATAATTGCTGTAGGAGAAGTGTGTATAGCATTCTCAAACATTTTGTAACTGGTTCCTACTGTGTTTGTCCAAATGTGTTTTTGTTTGTGGTCTGAGAGTAGCCGTCTTAAGAGTAATGACCAACATGATGGAAGTCTATGAAATAATAGAAAAGTAGATAAGAAAATTCTGACAAAATGAGTTTGTTAGTGTTAGTATAATTTCAGCTAAATTTACTGGGTGACTTACGTTCTTATGAAAAAATGGTATATCACCATTGTCAAGATATCAAAGTTGGTTTTTATTTCAAACGGCCTTCTTCCACCCGAGCAAATGGACTGTTTTCTGTTAACATGAAAATGTGCAATACCTTTCCAAATCGAGGCTAATAAAGAACATTTTGCTTTGTAAAGGTGAAGTTTTAATTACATGCGATGGAGGCATGAAGGTATGAGCCCCTCTCTTTTTATCTACAGTATTTTACTGCAAATGTCAAAGGCTTTATTAGGTGGTTTTAAATACTTGTATTACCGGAATGGTTAATTTGGCTTGTCTTAGTTGTTGTTGTGGTATTGTTTGCTATTCTTGTTTTTTCAATTTTTTTATTCTTAATTTGACAGGGGAGGGGGGAAAAGGGGGTATGCTGATTTTTTTTTTCATGATTTATTATTTAAGTCATATAAACCATTTCTCTTTCAATGCTCAATGTTTAGTGCTTTTAATGAGCTGTTATAACTTTGTGCCACTGATAATATCTGAAAGTCAGTTGCATATCTTGGTTCAGTTATTGCTTATCAAAGTATTGTGGTTTACTCAAAAAACTTTTTTATGCAGCAATACCTGTGCTCATTATTAACGAATGGTTGGCGAGTGAAACTGAGTACTCTCAATGGCTATCTGTGTAACAGAAGAAAAATCAGTGTAGGAAATTCATGTTACATTTTTGCTCTCCTGTATCCCTGTCAACAACAAGCGGTAGTGCCAGTGTATAACGTATCGAGTCATGCTCCGCCATGATGCACCTTTTTCTGTCAGTACAATTGCACTGTTTGTTTGCTTGAAAAAATGGACATGATGGTCCGTGTATGTACTTGAGTGTGTGTGTGTGTGTTTGTGTGTGTGTGTGTGTATGTGTGTTTGTGTGTGTGTGTCTGTACATAACTACATGCATACCCATACATACGCCCAGACATGCAGACGTATGTATAAGTGTGTTTATGTTTGTATGTACATGAGTATAAGTGCATGCGTACATGCTTGTGTGTATGTATGTGTTTGTGTGCTTGTATGTATGTATGTATATAAATATTTTTTGAGTTGTAAGCTGGATTATTTTTATTTATTATTGCTTTGATTTTTGTCATGTTTTCAACCAAGAACACATCACCAACACATCTGCCATACTGTTAACAAAGAATGCACTTGTACTTTCCTTGCAATAGTAGCAATGTACAACCAATTCAGCTTGACACTTACTTTAGAATAAATTCACATCCAAACATGGAACTCTCTCCTTTGAGTTTAAGAATGGTCTACCTTTAATCAAAGGAACCATTTTCGGGCCAAAGGGAGTAAGATCATACTTTTTATTAATTTCAATCTAATTCATTGACCCTGACGAAGAAGTTATGAAGGTGACATTTCTGAAATCTGAAACAGTAATTGAAGTGAGAAGTGTGAGCCTTGGATAAATAAAGAAACTTTTAAAGTTTTCTTAATTTACAAAGGTGACTTAAAAGTGGTTTGCTCCAGGATAGTTTAGACTTCATCCCTTAAAGGAAAAGACTGATTTCTACTCCTGTCTGCAGGTACAGTTATGACCAGCATGTAATGTCCTTGGCATTCCTTTTGCTTCTAAAGGTCACCTACTTCAGATGTCCAGTTTTTACATCGCATGGTCTTTGATTTTAATATTAGATCACATGATCATAAATATACATAATGTATTGAAGAAGCAGAAATTGAATTGGGTTTCTGTGTCTGTGGACACTCCACAGAAAAAAATCTACATAAAACATGTACATGTACTCATTTTTTCATTTGTACCATTACTTGGTATAGGTCTGTAATATGGTCAGAGTCTAGGAGCTCCTAGGTTAAGATTCGTTCTCTGATAGAGTAGCCTACATCAGACAAAGGTTGAAAGGAGCCTCACATTAGAAATGCCTATGAATTCTTCTACAAACATTGTAGATTACATGCATCTCTTACTCCCATCTTTGCTTGGACCCTTTTTTTGTCCTGTCTCTCTGTTTTGTCAATTTTTGTGTGTGTGTGTGTCTTTTTCTATTTTTATTTCTCTGTCTCTCTCTGACTCTGTCACTCATTCGCCCAGGCACACACATGCACACACACACACACGCATACACACACTCACACACAAACACACACACTCACAGGCACATGCAAAAAGTAAAGGAACGCTCTGTCAAACAAAGTTCAGATTGTTCTTTGTCATAAGCATGTATGTTACTTCGATCACAGTAAGTGTCATCACAACATATTTCCTTATACGTATAGGAAGTAAGTTCATCCTCGAAAAATGATCTTTCTGTCTTCAAAACAGTATGACTTGTGCTTTTTTTGCACTTATTGCTGTCTCTGAAAAGCAACATCTAGACTTACTTTTCTTTTTCGTCTGGGAGCACAGATTTAGGATTCACTTCAGACGTCACTGTGAAAGTTATGTGAGCAATAAATTTCCCAAAGTGAACATGAATTATCACCTATTCTCTACATCAGTATCTTAAAAATTTTATGTGTTCAGTGTTTGATATTACATGTCTGTCTCTTTCTCCTTCTTCACAGTTTATGAACATGAAATTTTATGGTTGTGCATTAAGGCACTGCGTACAGTTATTAAAAATTTGTGTGATCTCATAGACAGGAGTGCTGAATGACTGCTTTTGTTTACTAGTTCTTCGATATGTGCATATATTTGCCATCTAATTAGCAACTTACTTTCGCTTTGGAGGTTCAATGGGCACTGTAAATTCAAAGTGCCAAGAGAATTCTGCCACTTTCAATCACTCTGACTATGAACTTGCATGCATAAAGCGAGATACCATTTAACCTTTCTTTCAGATGACCACAGCAGTGTCTATGTTGTCTGTCTAGGTTTGTTTTTGTTAGTTTTGTGTACTTCCTACAAAAGGAAACAATAGCTACCATTGGTCACATCATAGATACTGCATTTTCCTGCCAAAAACAGTGTGATGACTCAGAATTGTGTGTGAAAATGAAACTTGATGTCCAGAAACGAAGGCATGGAAATACTGCGTACATACAAAAGCATTTGCTTTTTATTTCATCTCTGAGGCTTTTGTCACACCTGCTCAGCGCCAGAGTTTCCCGTACCCTCCTTGTCAGTCCAACGACTGTTCCTTTCAAAAAAATTTCATTGATGTTGTCATGGTCTTATTGAGATGAGTATAATAAAAACAAATCACTGAACAGAGCACAAACACACTTTGCTTTTTCCTTACAAGGGAATTCTTTGAGTACAATGGAAGCTTCTCATTTCACTGTTAAATCATCACATGTGTTACCTACCAATTTGCTTGTAAAATATTTGTCTATGGAAGCGACTGAAACATGAATGACATTTTAGTGAAAAAGAATGTAAAACGTGTGAATGAAATTCAGAGATGATTGCGGTCTTATATTCATCATTATTCTATTATCTAGTGAACAATTTGAAATGGTAAGGAACTTTTTGATTTCAGCATATTTTCAGTGCAATTGTTTCTATATGTGTAGGTGTTCTACTATTCTTGAATTCACTCCTGCCTGTGAAGAAAGCCCGGGGGTCTAGTGGAGGGATCTCAAACTAGGTCATAGACTGGCCCATGACTTCTGCTCTTTGCGCTCTTCTCTGGCCCTCCCCTGGCCCCCGGGACTACACACCACTACTATTACTACTACAACATCCTTATCATTTTCAGCAGGAAATAAACTCTCAAACTTTCACAAAAAACCTCCAAATGTGTTATTTTGACTTCTTGTTTTGTGGTATTTTGCTGAGGAAATAGAAGGAATCTATACAGTCACCCACGGATAACTCAAACATATCGGGGATTGAGAAAAGTGTCACGGTGTGGTGGAATCAGGCCTTCATCAATCGGTGGGCTTGTGGAGATAATAATATCATCTTAAAGCTTGTGTTCTTGTCTTATTGCGTTGGATGAAAAAAATACTGGTCTGTGTAGAGTAGAAGTCAAGATATTTCTGATTGAAGAAGGTGGGGGTCACCCGGTTTCAGAGGTAAAATTATTGAGAAAATAGCAGCCAAAGTTTGATTATTTCCATAGCTTGAGAGTCCATGGAAACTTTAATATTTACATTTTCTGTGTCTTTAATCCACACAGAAATGAGTTTTGATCAATGATGGATGTAAAAGGAGTTGAGGCAAAAAGCAAAAATTCAATAGAAATAGCCAAACAAGTAGGAAAATGCGTTTCTTCAATTACATTAATTTGACGAATGCGTGATTTCACCACGCCACCTAAAACATGTGTTCGACACATCCATAATTCAGGTTAACTGATAAAGAAAAATTAAAGGGATATTGGTCAAGGAATTGCAAATTGTACCCGAGATTTCAAATTTTCTGGATTTTTGTGTTATCTGTGCCTGACTGTATATATTTTGTATGATTGCCTTTAGGAATGGTTTATTCACATGGGCTCGGTGGTGACTACTAGCCTGTAGCACAAGTCTGGAATGTATTGTAAACACTGACGGAAGTGAAGACTCTAGCTCCAACAGTTTGAAAGTCAAGCAGAAATACATCCATTGACACAATAATAGGCATTTAGTGCCAGGGAAAAGCAAGACATCCTGACAGAAATAAAAGATGTAGGACCAACTTGTGGGGACCTCCAACCCCCAACACCTCAACAAACAGATCTGTTCTAATACTAATACTACATTAAAGTAAGACTGAAGCGTAAAGTAGAGAACTTGGCATTATTTCTTACATCCTACTGAAACTGACTTTTAACTTAACAAAGTGATGTCACCACTGAAACCGATTTGGGCAAAATGATGTCACCACTGAAGCCAACCGATTTTGATAAAGTGACAAAGTGGTGCAAGTGTTATCACTGAAACCAATGTTGACAAAGGGATTTCACCACAAATTAGGCTGCTTTATTGTGAGACTGGCTCAGGTTCATGGTAATGTATCATATTATAGTCTAGCATGGACATAGCAAACAGATTTTCAGGTCTCAAATTTGTTCTTACATTTATTTTTTGTAACAAGTATTTTAACACATACACAGTGAGATTCATACATAGCTGAAAGGTTTATTTGTCCATTGATTCCGCTGTATTTCAAAATGTAATATATAAGGCATTCACTTTTTTACATCAACTGGACAGTGAGATTGCCCAAAGCTGCTTATGTTTCCTGTCAATCAATTAAATTAATAATGATTTACTAATACCCAAGGCAGTCATTTATGAACCCTGATGTTGTGCCATTAACACTTTCAGAAATATGCCAGAAATTCTCCCTCTTAACTGTGAAAACTCGTCATTCTTGATTCTTTTCCCACACTCTGCTACTGCTTGTGAAACATGTAGATACCGGTGTCGGTGATGCAGTGTTTAGTTTGGGGCTTTACAGTCTCACATGGGACACCTGAGTTCAATTCCCAAGGGGGGGGGGGGGGGGGGGGGGATTTTGATCAAGTACCAGTGTCTCTGTCTTTCTGTAGTGATTTTGTATCCTTCTCAGTCCGGGTTGGCCCTGACAGAAGGAGGGTGCAAAAATAAAATCACCTACATTCACATTATAAATAATAGACGTAGAACTATATATCTATTTTGCGGAACCCATGTAACGGATTAAAGTCCAGCAAGCTCCTCAGGTGCAGAAGGTATGAACTTGAACCAAGAAGTACCTGTGCAAAACTGTGGATGATTTCTGAAGTTTAAGGTTTCTTTCCACCTCGTCAGTTAGATGTGCAAGGAGTAAAAAAGAGAAACCTTAGTCTTTAGGTGACAAATATCCCAATCTTTTCATCAAGAAAAATGCCGGAATAGGATGCCACTAAAACAGCAGTTTGCACATAAACTAGGGGAGGAAACAACTGTGCTAAAACTAAAATTGATAAGTAGGTGCAAATTTGCATCTCAGTCATGGCAAGGGGCTCAACTCTTGTTTGTTATAGTAGAGGTTTTATGGCGCTCTCAACTGCATAAGGTCATATGAGCACCAGAAGATTAGAGGTGTTACAAGGAGTAACAATACTAACAAACATAAAAAAAGGAGGGGAGATAAGGACAATTGGTGTTTGATAGGAAAGAAGGAGCAAACCTCACTAGAGCACCCGCTTACCACCCACACACTCAACTCTCCTTATGCCACAGAACATACATGTGGTATAATTCCCAGTTTATCAGGTATGATCACATGTGTTGTTCCTTCCTCCTGTTTTCCACACTCCTGTCTTTATGGTATGGAACAAAACCTTAACTTCACAAAATAAAGTGAACAAGCTCAGGGCATCAAGCATGTATGCTGCATTCACTCGAAAGACATCTTGACAGCCAAGAAGAGCAAGCCATCCCAGGCAAGCAGTATGAGCAAAATTCTTTCATTCTTTCCCAAAAAATAGAAAAAAATTACAGTGGGTGGGTGGTGGGTATATGCAGGCCTACTTTGGTGCGGTTTGCTCCTTTTGTATCATTCCCTATGATGACACAACACAACAGTAGTGTATTATAAAACCCAAAGCTCTTTGACAGTACATTGTAGGCCTGCAATATGTAGAAAGGCATTTTGTTGTAACGGAATAAACAACTACATTTTTATCCCATCAAAACTTGTGTCAAAACCATGGTTTTCAAGAGCTAAAACATTATGTATCTTGAATAACTTTCAGGCAAATTGTAAAGTTACACAGTTTTCAATTATGGTACATCACCGTCAGGCTCAACATTTACTGCTGACTTTTTCTAATCATTAATTCTAGACTTATATTTGAAGATTATGGCTTTCCACAAAGAAAACCAAAAGCTCATTCAAGAGCAAGCTATAGATACATGTATATGGTCGAAAGTGACCTTCCTTTCAACGATAGTACCACGAGAGATGACAGATTTCCACTATGAATTTAGAACATAAACACCCTCAACAAATGTAGGACTTAATAATAGACACGATGATTTTAGGATTTGAAAGCAACGTTCGCCTTCCAATTTCCAACACTATGACAGATGATATGTGAGGCAATGTGGTGAAATCAGGCACTCGTCAAAATAATGAAATAAAAGAAAACTGCATTTTTCTGGCCGCTTGACAATTTTTTTCGAATTTTATTTTTTGTTTTGGCTCAATACCTTGCACGTCCTTTTAAAAACATATTTCTGGGTTGATTTTTCTGAAAACCGTTGATTGAAGGCACAAAAAATGTAAATTTCAGTTTCCAAGGTTTCACAAACAGTGGGAATCACAGATCTTTGGTGTCTATTTCCTCATTAATTTTACCTCTGAAATCAGGCGACCCGACCCCCCCACCTCCTTCAATCAGAAATATCTCGACTTCAATTCAAGATAGATGGGTATTTTTTCATCAAAAGGTACAGAAATTAACAAGTTTTAGGATGACACCAATAACTCCGCATACCCAAAAATTGACGAGCGCCTGATTTCACCACGTCGTGACACATATCATGTTTGTGTACTTTGTTTTCCCTGTCCGCGACAATTCGCTTTTATCTGCCCTCAAAATATCTCTGACAAAAAAGTGGATGGAGTAGGCCTCCATAAAAAAGAGTTAAACATACACACGTTCCCAGTTTTTGGTTGAACATTTTTATTGTAGTTTTTACACAATGATAATTTAAAAACATGCACAAAGAAAGCAAATGGCAACAATTCATCTCTCTAGATAATAACCATCTTAACATTCCAACTAAATTAATTGTTACACTAAATATGAAAAACATTCAGAAGAAGCTTAAAGGTAAAAGACTGAATATCTAGAAAAAGATTTGAAATATAAATGTTCATACAGAAACAATAATATATATATGTGTAGTCTAGTGCGCACATAGCGAACAGATTTTCATGTTCAGAATTTTTTCTTCCATTTCTTTGGATTCAAAACATGCACATAACATTTAAAAAATTATACATAGCCTCAACGAGGTTAAGTCTAAACACATTTGAAGTAGTCATGATAAGAGAAAGAGACACAGAGAGAGAGAGAGAGAGAGAGAGAGAGAGAGAGAGAGAGAGAGAGAGAGAGAGAGAGAGAGGTGCAGTTGCGAGCGTCGTAAGACGCTTACAAAAACCAAAAAAAGAGAGAGACCGAAAGACAGACAGAGACAAGAAAATGTTGAGAGGGTGGTAAGTGTCACCACTTGTGTCAACAAATTTCCTTTTCAACAAAGATTACACACTATGCAACAGCTTGTCTTCATTCTGCAAAGTTTGGATTAGGTGAAGTTATAGAAGCTGAAGAGACTGGCCCATGGCAGAGCAAAAAAAGTGGAAAGGCTTCAAGGTCCAGGAAAGATAGCTGGGCCTCACAGAGGTTGATACAAAATCAATGTCAAAAACACAAATCTACAAAATGTTTAAAATTAAAGAGACAATGGACCTCGTAGTAAGTCTACTAACGTTCACGTTGGCGTGACATAGTCTGAAATTAATACACTGTGAAAAGATTTCCACGTCCCACCAATTTCGCTTGGTGCATGCTAGACTGCACATATAAATAATCAATCAAAGCAAAGAATTTACTACTAAATGCAAATGTTTCCTTTTCCTTTTCAGCCCTTGATAAGACACAAATATGTAAGAAAAAGTTACAATTTACCTCTTGTCAAAGCTTTCATAGTTAAAAATATATAAGAGTATCTAAAAAAAGAAAAAGACTTTTTACCCAAAGCCAGACCATGGGCTTCAACAAACAATGGTCATACAATGCTACGAGAGCTAGGCCTGCTTACACAAACCAAAGAAATGAGAGAGAGAGAGAGAGAGAGAGAGAGAGAGAGAGAGAGAGAGGGAGGGAGGGAGGGAGGGAGGGAGGGAGGGGGGGGGGGAGGGAGGGAGGGAGGGAGAGAGAGAGAGAGAGAGAGAGAGAGAGAGAGAGAGAGAGAGAGAGAGAGAGAGAGAGAGAGAGAGAGAGAGAGAGAGACGTGAACCCTGTGTGGCAACCCTAACCCTCACACTCTGAGCCACAGATCAAAAATACAAAAACAATGAACCTGGGACAAATCGGACCAGGTTCCTTTCAGCACCTTGAAACATTAACGTTCATATTTCACTCAACACTACACCTCCCCATTTCTCAATTCCATTCTCTGAAAAAACAAACACGCATCAATCATACTTCCTGTGTACAGCACAATTCAGGTTTGTACCTTCTCCCTGTCTCTCATCTTTAACTGCCTCTGTGTTTCACTAAATACTGGAACAGACCGACCTATCATCATACCTATTTAAAACTATCTTCGGGGTCAAACCTCATGATGCTAAATAAAGTTGCATAGATGAAAAGTGACAAACATTTAAAAACTATCCATTGTTGGGGTTTTGAAAGATTAAAAAATTATAATTCTTTCATTTCAAGATTTCATGACCAGGCAACATGGAATTTTCTCTAATCTTATTTTAAATCAACGTGCATGAGGTCAAAAAGAAAAGTCTCCAACTGTTGATAAAGACTGTCTAAGTTTTAAAATTCCTTAATCTCAAGCACCAATGATTAACTTCTTGGTCGTCGCTTAAATCGTCTTCTAACCCAGCTGATGACAGACGAAAATGATTTTCTCTGAGGCAAGTTAAAGATGTCTTCCTGTCAGGGGGCAGGCCTAGGCTTCAGTATCAGTTTACCGTTCTGAAAAAGAAAAGAAAATCTTTTAAAATAAAGCTCAGGGAAACTATCAGGGCTTAACACATTTCAGTTTAGTTTTTCAGTAAAAGTTTCACAAAACTTGCAAAACAAATAAATCATATAAAAGCCAAACATTTGAGGTGTTACAAGAAAGTAAAACACAAAGAAAAGCAGGAGAAATAACGATGAAAGATGTTTGATAGGAAAGAAGGAGCAAACCCCACCAGAGCACCACCAACCCCTATGTTACCCATTTAACTCTTCAATACAATGTACACAGGGAAAAAGCATGATGCTAAAGGCACATATCCCAGGTTTAGATTCCTACTAAAAGGCCTTTCTAGATCACCACCCCTCAGCTCTGTCCTATTGTAAATGATCATTACTTTTTTAGGTCCCGCCTCTTAAACAACCTAAGTGTTGTTAAAAACTCATACAATTACTAACGGTCAGGAAAAAGTAAGCGTTGAACTTTTAACTACAATCTATCTCAATTAAAATAGGAGTGATATCTAAAATTAGAATTCAGCACCTTCTGGCACTTTTCTCAGAGCCACATACATACTGTAACATGATTGTCAAAAACATAAAATGTGAGGCATCGAGGTGAAATCAGGCACTCGTCAAAATAATGAAATAGAAAAAACACATTTTTCCACCAGTTTAGCAATTTTTATTGAATTTTTGGTTTTCGGCTCAACACTTTTTAAGTTCATATAAAAATATATGTCTTCGTGAATTTGACTGAAAAACGTTGATTAATGCATGGCACAAAACATGTAAATCTAATATTTCAATTTTCAAAGACTCTCAAGCTATTGAAGTTACCGAAGTCTGGCAGTCTTTTTCTCGCTAATATTACCACTGAAACCAGGCGACCCCACCTCCTTCAATCGCAAATACCTTGACTTCGATTCAAGACAGTCGTGTATTTTTTTCTTCAAAAGATGGTCAAATGAACAAGCTTTAAGATGACACCAATAACTCCAGTTTCCCAAAAACTGACGAGCGCCTGATTCCACCGCGTGCCATGACACAAATTATGATAACATCGCTTTGACACTTACGTCATCACAGGACATGTTGTATTCGGCCAGAAAAGTGCGACATCTGGAGGCAATACTGACATGTTGTTAAGGAAATGTTTTGTGACAAACGTTTAGAAACAAAATTATAAGCATAAAAGAAATGGTGAGAATATCAGACCAGAAAGAAGATCTCCACAAAGTTATTATCTCTCGTGCAAAGGGTGTCTCAAAAAGTTGCCCAATATTATAAAAGTGACTGAACGTCCTTATTCATCACTTTATCATTTGATTTATTCTTTAAGCATAAAACTTACCATACACAGTATCTATTTGTTGTTTCTTTTGTTGCTTTTCAATGCCTAGCAGTTACAGAATGAAACATTTCAAAGCATTTTGTCCCATAAGAGGAATGAGAGCTTCAGCTAAATTTTCTCAAGAAGGAAGAGAAAATCTCTGACCAAATCCAAGCCTGCTACATCAATATGTTGGTCAACTTGGGAACCAGCTGCAAAATGGCAAAGTGTCATAAGAAAATTATAAAAAGTGTACAGGTGTATAGTCCCTATCAACACTATTAGGTTGGAGTAACATATATATTTATTTATCTATTCATTTATTTATTTATATGTAAAACATTCTCCTGTGTGTTTACTCTAAGACTAACAGCTAATTTCAAAATCCAAAATGCTGCACAGTTTGTAGTTATTAGGCTACTAAACACAAAAGAGCCAGAAGATAGAATTGGGCAGGGTTCTGACCTACACATGCAGTGAACAAATAACAAATTATAATCAGCATGGCAGACAAAACCATAGACAGCAATTCAACAGGTGTTAAACTACAGTAACTTTGCACTCAAAACACCAACATGACCACAGACTAGTACACACATATACATGTCTTCCGGCAGCGCCCCGTTCAGGACCAATGATGAGAAGTCTCCTTTTCTTTAACTCTTTATCTCCGAGGGGGGGTAAACCAACTACACTGTGGCTCTTTTTTGGTGCTAAATCTAAAAATGAAGAAAACGCCATAATATGGATCATTAAATCAAAACTAGCAAACCTATTTTGATAGTTCTTCATCTAATGAATGAACATCCGGTATAAGAGACCTGTTTTCAGCAATTACCGAAAAGTAATTTGATGTCGAATTCGTCGTAAAGGAATGTGCCCGAGACGCGGTCACCGGCTCACCAGTTCCGACCGTGAGCTGCTGGAAGCGGCTTGCCACAGATAAAGAGTTAAAGCTTTCAAACTCAAACAACTGTATTTGAGTTTCTCTCTATATTCCATCATCTCCAAGTATTCCCTAAACTGATGCTAACTCATCTTTTGTTTGTTTGCCAGGCAATTATTCATTGTACTACACTAGTATATTAGAACTAAAATTACAGCCAAACCTGTCCAGACAGCTACCTGTGCAAACAGCCACTTTCTATTAATTCCCCTTGCATTTTTTGCATATATGGCATTCATTGCTTAAAGCAACAAAAACCTGTCCAGTGTATCAACAGTCACTACATTTTTTCAGCCAGCAGTCACAAAAGACCTGTCTAAGATGGCCGAGCAAATCTCTTATTGCCCAGTGTGTTGCCACAAATAATTTATCCGCCCCTGAATCTGTGGACTAGTTGTCATGATCCATTCAAGTGTTGCTAATGTTAACCGGTCCTATGAAGGAACCAATCACTGACCAGCATGTTGCGTAGATGAGGTTCCTAGTCCCTCTTACTGTTTACCCAAGTTGACCAGTCCGTAATATTTTAATAGGCCTTATCACAGTCTTTTGCATGTGACCCCCGACAGCTGTGAATTCAAAACGGAATGGTTTGTTTTCTTCATTTTCATCAATCCTATCTAATAAGAAGGTCACTTTTCTATTCAACATTGGGAGGCCGCCTTAGAAAATTTCAAATATATTCCAGTCTTAGTGATGGGCCCACTGTTTTACAGAGAGCATACTAATGGGCTAGAACTCGTCTGCTGGGACATTTCAGTAACCGACTCTCAGCATTTTTCAAGGACCCCCGAGCGACTGTTGAGTTCCTGCGTGCTGTCAGCATCGCTGACCATTTATGACGCCACAGCGCCAGAAGAGAGAGAGAGACAGAGAGAGAGAGAGAGAGCATACTAGGTAGCCATAATCTTGACCTGTCTACTTGACAAAACACTAAAATGTTAAAAATATCAGCAACTAAATGTGACAACGGTATTCCAGTCATCAAGCTATCAGACTTGCGGCTTTGAAGTCAGGAGTTCAAACCCTCGTTTGGCCTCATCAATGTGTCGTTGTGAAAAGAACTTTATTCAACTTCTACTTTACCATGGTAAGAACGGGTACCTGACTTCAGGAGAGAAAGATCTTATACAGTATTTCAGTGTAAGAACATCTCTAAAACAGCAGCTTGCACTAAATGTTTCCCAGGAAGCTGAGAATGTTTCAGAATGTTTAAGTGTCTGTCCAGGTGATAGTAATTAAATACAATCTTTTATAAATAGATCTTGAGGTAAACCTAAAAATAAAACAAAAGTACATCAATTACTCCGAGTAAGACTCTGCCACATGCCATTTGAAAAGTAATGTATGATGGAGTCTTACACTGAGCAGTCAATATAACTTTGAACTGTTTGTTTGTTTTAGTAGTAGTTTTATGGCGCTCGCAATTGCATATATGGTCATATGAGCGCAAGAAAATTAGAGGTGTTACAAGAGAGTAACAAACATAAAAAAGAAGAAGGAGGGATAAGGACGATAGATGTTTGATAGGAAAGAAGAAGCAAACCACCCACGAAGGTCATATTAGAGACTGTAAAAAAGTTCAAACATGAAACAACACTTCGCCTTTTACAACAGAAAGGATACATGGAAGCAGCAATAACTCTCTTGTGAATTCCGAATAAGAAGAGAAGCAGAAGAATGATGCAGCTAATGGTGAAGAATGGGTGGTTCCATAGAGACTGGGAGAAACTCACCTGCAATTTAAAAAAAAATTAAATTAAAAAACACCAAAAAACAAGTAAGTCATAATGCAATATTTACAAAATTAATTAATTAATTAATTGTAAGAAATTAATTTCATCACATTAAAATTTATTAGGAGCGACAGCAAGAGAATGTTGCACCTGCCTAAATGCATTTAAGTAGCTAGAAAAATTTGAACATTTCTGCTGTTCTTGAAAGTCTGCGGTGTTTTCGTTTTTTTAAAGGTACTTAATAGATGAAATAATAGTACCACCTGATGTAAAGATAGAATCAGAACTCAGTTCAAAAGTTTTGTTCAAAATAGCAAAGACTGAACTGCGCTGAGTCGATTTCTCTAGTCTTGGCTATCTGATACTATTAACCAATGACTGTTACGCTTCAAAGCCTGCTTAATTAGGTACACACAGAATTTTCTCCACCCCTCACACCCCCCCCCCCCTTCTCTGTCGGTGTAAATATTTATTTCAAGCATTACCTACTTCAACCCACCTCTTCCATACATAGTACAACCCAGTCTCCATCTTTTCTCTATGCTCAGTGTAAAAAATATGCTTCCTTATCAAGTTCTTTCTTTAAAGTCTGTACCCAAAAATACAAACTATCCCTTTTCTTAAACAGTGATTTTTAAGTTGTCAGTCAGCAGCTCCGTGTTAACCCCATTTTCATATTGGTTCCCCTCCCTCCCCATTTTTATTCTTTTAAAATATTTAATTTTTCTTTCACTAAGACGCAAAGAACCTATTTGTTTTAATGCTTGTCTTTTCTGTAAAAAATATTAGTCAAAAGTTTCTAGAAGACAAAGGTGATCAGATTGCATTTCTTGATCTGTACATAAATTGAACCAACTTTAAAAAAGAATAATTTAATAAAAACAATTAACATGGAACACCTGAAAATCTATGAACAGAATTTTGCTGCACATAAAAGGGCTGATACACATGTCCCAAACCCTCTACTTCTCAAAACAAGAAAAAGAAACCATTGCAACGATTCAGCAATTTTCTTTATCAAAGATAAAAATGAAACCAACACTTGATTTTCACAAGCAACTTGAGTCAAAACAGCTTCACCGTATAAACCCATATGTCAGGGGTGTCCCCAGCCACTGGGATTGTTACATTCTTACGGGGCAGACAAAAGGTACAGTAAGCTTTAACAACAGAAGTCACCTGAAATCAAATGAGGTGACCAGTGAAAAAAAACAACTTTAATTGGCTCTTTTAGAGTCCTACCTGCAAACTCTCAAGACAATATATGCGGGGGCGAAAAAAATCCTTTAAAATAATTTTTCAATGAAAAAATATTTTTAAAATGAATTGATTACTTGCTGCAAGTCACCACAAAAAAAAAGAAAAAAGGGTGCTCATACCTGACTTACATATACATTAAATATTGCACACCACGTACCTTGCAATTTTTATAAAACACTCTTTCAGCCAAAAAAGTATCCTTTTAATAAAGTCCAAATGTAAACATATCATTACAAATTTAATTCTAAGCTGAAACTAAGATATTAGTTTTCCTGACATCTGCACTATACTATGGAACATTACAGCAACTGCAGCAAACCTGCACTTATCACTACATGGCATTGGACAGAAGGGCGAGAGCCCAGCTGTTGCTGGTTCGATAACAACAACAACAGAAAAAAAACCCAATCATTTTCAGCAATCAAAATCTAAACATTTGTTATTATTTTTGTTAGTTCTGACTAATTCAAGAAAAAAAATACTTGGCACCATTACAGGTCAACTAAAGTCCAATACGGACCTGGCTCTACAGCTAATAAAATATTATAAATTCTGCCTAGAATGAGAAAAGAGAAGTTCTAAAAAGTAATTAAAATTTTCTTACTTTAGAGGTTTCAGGGTCCCAAAGCCAAGTCCAAGCACCAACCATTAAACACATGGACACAAATATGAAAATAACTGAAAAATAAAAATGAAAACCAAGTTTCAATAAAGTACACATATTATTATTATAGACCATTGTAATCAAAACGTTTTAAGAGATACACACTACCCACACTTTGATATTAATCTGACAAACAGCACCCTTCATTTGCGTCACGAAACGATAGAATCAGGCGTTTGTCAATTTTTGGGCATGTGGAGTTATTGGTATCATCTTAACCTTGTTCATTTGTCTTGCTTTCGATGAAAAAAATACCCATCAGTCTTGAATAATTCGAGATATAATATCAATTGAAGAGGGAGGGGGGGGGGGGGGGGATCATCTTCATCCAGGTGGGAATGGGTACCCGGCCATAGACAGTGAAAGATCTTGTCAGTTTGTTAGTTTTTGAGTGCTTAATCAGCTGCTTGCACTGTATGCTTCCCGGGAAACTGAGAATGTTTCTGAGTTTCTATTGTCTGCTGGGGTAATATATAGTGTAAAGCGCATAGAGCCTGCTGTTGAGCAGGGATATGCGCTATACAAATGCTATTTACTATACTATTATTATTTATTATTATATCTGGTTGCAGGGACAAAAATTATTGAGAAAATGGCAGTAAAAGTTTGGTGTATCTTCGATAGTTCCTTGGAAACTGAAAATTTACCTTTTTTGAACCTTTAATTAACGTTTTTCAGTAAAAGCCACACAGATATGAGCCTTAGCCAATAGGTGGGGGTTGCTTCATATACCTTACAAAATCCTTTCCTATTCCAATAAAAATGGTGTTACAGCTATGAAATTTGTATATGTTGAGCTTAATATGATGTTTCAGCTATGGGAGCAGAGAAATAGCAGTCGGGCCAGAAGAAGAAATCTTACAAATATTTTTAGTTTTGAAATCGATATATCTTTAGAATGCAAAACGTGACGCGTTGAGTTCGTACTTTTTCTGTCGTCAAGTTCAACAATTAAATAATTGCTGAGAAACTCGTCCTTCTATACTTTTATCACATTGTTTGTGGTGCTATATCGGGAATAATGATATCTGTATCTATTTTTTTCTTTGTGAGCCTTCTAGAAATTCATTTTCGAGCATAACTCGTGCAGTCATTTCGCAAGGCAACTTCGATTCACAGAGACTTCGTTTCTATCGGCCATTTTGGGGCCCTGGAATGAGCATAATGTCATTTTATGTTTACTCTCTATCCCGATTGATTCTGAAGGTGTGACCAGGCGTAATTTTGCAGTAAGCGGAAATCCCGCGACGCCTCGAGCTCTGTCATCATTTGTTATGCTCGAAAAAAACAATCAGAAAACGAGACGAGAAATAATAGGGGAGGAAGGAACATGCACTGTTCCTGTTGATCCATTCAATGTGTACTGATGTGCCATGTAAGACGGTGAGAAGAAAAAAGATGGATGAGAAGATTTTGTTGAGTTTTATTATGTCATCATCAAATCTTAACATGCTATGTTCGAAAAAAGCTATTATGTCAGCAATATTTTTCTCCCCATTTAATCAAATTCAAACCAAGTAATGATTAACAAGGCACTGCGTTCCAATGGTCAAGTAGTGGTAGAACTAGATGTAATCACACATGCTTGGCTAGATGTCACTAAGAGGGGAGAATTTGATGATATGTTCCAAAATGACGACAAACATTTATCCAGTATGTGTCATCGTGGTTATGTTCGAAATATACTTGATATTTTGCAAAGAGCCATAGTAAAATGTGTATTAAGTGGGATTTTTTCCACCATTAGCATGCATGTCAAACTGAATCATCCTGAATCTTTGTTTGTCAAAATTTTCAAAAAAAGAATTAAAATATGAAAATGAAAGTTTTTCATTTTTTTCAGACATAAACTATGATGACACAAATGCGAACACAAAGACATTCAGAATTTCTTTTTCTGTGATGTTATATGCTCTTCATGCTTATGTTTGAAAATTAAAGCAATGAGAAAAGTATTTTAAAAATCTTATGTTCCCTAAACTAAATTATTTTTCAGGTTATTTTTCATTTTGTGTCATCATGGTTATGTTCGAAAGATATTTGATATTTTGCTGGGATTTATAGTAAAATGTGAATAAAGTGGTATTTTTTCATTATTAACATGTATTGTGAGTCAAATTGAATCTTTTGAATCTTTGTTTGCCCAAATTTTCATACAAAATTAAGATATGAAAAAGGAAAGTATTTCATTTCTTCCAGACATAATTATGATGACAAAATGCAAACACAACGGCATTCAGGATAAATTCTTTTTTCTGTGATCCTCACCATTTTATAAGCTCTTCATGCTTATGTTTGAAAATTAAAGCAATAAGAAAACTGTTAAAAATAATTTTTGAAAGTTCAAATTCTAAAAAATGTGTCATCATAGTTATATCAGAAAGAATTTGACTTGATGTAATGTAACGCAAGTTACACAGCTTAGCATGCCATTTGAAGGTCTGTAAATACATGTTTTTGTAGGAGGAGATATGATATACAGGAATAGAAAAATTCAAGTGAAGACGAAATATTAAAAACTTTATTATCAACCCTCTGTGCTACATTTTAGGTACCCACCTATTGTCAAAAGCTCATATGTTTAAAAGGACATAAAAGGTGCTGAGCAAAAAAACTACAATTCAATAAAAATTGCCGAACCCACAGTAAAACCTGTTTTCTTCAAATTCATTACTTTGATTTCGCCATGATACCTTACATATTGAGCATAAATATAAACAATAATGTCGTTTACGCACATACGTTAAGTCAAACTATTGCCAAATGTGTAAAGTAAAATATGATGTTGCTGCACTTAAAGTGCATAATGGTCTGAAAAGTCCAAATGCAAGGGATTGATAAGCAGAGTGAACATTAAACAAAAATTATATTTGACTCTTTTTAGACAAGACACAAAACTAGAGAGAGATCTTTATAACTTTTTAATATCCTGACCCACTACAACTCCATCCAGACAGATCTTTTCCATTCATTAAAATGACCACATTACAACTAGATAGTACAGGAATTTTATTCTAAAGAGAAAGTCAATGGATTCCACTCTTCCTACAGAAGAAAACTGAAAAAAGGAGTCCACTGAAACCTTAACTTTTCAGCATACAAAACTTGTCTACTGGGACATTGATTTAATGTATTTTACTAGCCACATCCAAATAAAACAAAGACGTTTTGGCAACTCCCATGACTTTGTATTTTATGGAGTCACTGTATGTCTAAAATAAAATATCTGAAGTGCAGAAACTCTGTGGAAAAACTGAGTAAACAAAGCTTTTTCGACTTAAAAAAAACAACTTACTCCTCCAGAATCTTGCAGCTGGCTGATGGCCGCTTATTACTTCAGTCAGCCGACGCTCAAAAGCTTTTAGGTCTGAAAAGAAACGTATGTCAAAAAAAAATGTCAGGTCATAGAAATGACCGAAGTGATAAAGGCATTGATGATGATAATGATGAGGATGATGATAATGATGATGATGATAAACGCTGAACACATTTATAATATATTATTTTGGAAATCCTAAATCTACCAAGTTTCAATTTTTTCTATTCTCTGCTTACAATAATAATGATAATGATGATGATGATGATGATGAGAGGATAGTACAGTAACATCCTGCTCCATAACATCAGATTATAACATTATAAAGCAAAATCCGGTCTCTTTTGTTTCATAACTTAATCACAAACAAAGCATCTCTTTTTCAGCTCAAGAATTAAAAAAAACAGCGAGTGATGTAAGCTTAGGTGGAGAACTCAGACACTAGTACCATGTTTGGCGAAAACAAACGTGTTGGCGAGTTCACACCTTGGTGTGATCCTGTCTGGTCCAAACATTGTACAATTTCATCGAAATTTTCTGCTGCATCCATCTGGGTTTTTGTTCTATATATCAAGATCTGAAACGTGGGATCTTAACCAAATGTAGACCTCCAAGCAGGATCTTAGGGGTGACTTTTATAGTAAAATTTGTTTTGTTTTCTTAAAATAGTGGGATCTTCAGCGAACCAGATAAGCCGTGGGATCTTAAGCAAAACCACTGTATGTGTCCCCCTAAGCCCCCACTCAAATTTTAAAAAACATGCTTAATAATACTCTACATGCGTGTACAACAAAACCCATAATAATATTTCAAAATCTCTAGTAATTTGCGACGGACACATAATGTCGACATTTGTGTCCAACAGATAAAAAGGAACAAGATCATATATAAGTACCATACAATAATCAAATATCTTTAGTAGTATGAGATGGGAGTGAAAGTAAAATTATACCAAAATTTCAATAATTGATTTATGAAAGTATAGTGACCATATACGGACAAATCTTTTTTACTTTCACTCCCGAACAGAGATGCATTGTTTTTGGGGTCACACTGCAGTATTTTTTGCTGCAGATCACAACAGCCACTAAAACTGTCGCAAATCAAGGTCCTTTATTCTCCCTCCTGTCTCATACTTAGCTACCGGGTATCCATTTTCTACTATATATATATATATAATATATTATATATATAAACTTTATATTGATGCGCTTGACAAGAACATCTACTTCATTTCATTGCAAATTTATTGTTTATGAAATATTCGATGGGTTTCTAATAGAGCTATATCACAGGCGGAAATCCATAGGCATGAAAACCAAACGGCAGCGGAACGGCACAGATCACTCAAACAGAAAAGTCTTTGTCTGAATCCATTAGTACAGAATGGCAGCAGGACGGCACTGGCAGTTCTGCGGTACCGCAGCGGTTCTTTTTTAACCAGACACAGGAGCGATTCTGCTGCTGCCGCAGAGAAAAATGTGGACATGGCGCCTAAATATTCCAGTGAAAATGCCACATTGCATAGTGGGCGCTTTCTTCTCCAAACCAAGACAAAAAAGGCACAAACCTGTCGTGCCGTACCATGTCTATGGATTCAAACATTGAGGTTCAAACATTGCAGTTCCGCCGCCGTTTATTTTCTGTGCCGATGGATTTCCTGCTTTAGCTTAGTATAATAGAGCTACGTAGTAATTTGCACACTTTGGACCTATCGCAGGGTTTCAGCTGAAGTTGAAGCAAAAAAAAAACCACTTACAGGGAGG
>NW_004797378.1:1226497-1228526 GCF_000002075.1 Aplysia californica | reverse complement strand
CCCATTTTAACCCATTTCATATTTTGCCGTTAGGTTTTTAATTTCCTTGAAAAAAATTAAATTATGACAGTTTTAGTGGCTATGTGTGACCTGCAGCAAAGCAATACAGCATTTTGACCCCCAAAGCAGTGTATCTGTGTGCAGGGGTGAAAGTAGCCTAAAAATTTACGCAAATCAATTATACATCAGGAAAATTTCAAACTTAACAGCTGCAAAACTTCAAATTACAATCTGCATTAACACATTTTATGTTACACGCACGCAATTGTGTGCACGGTATCAAACTTTGGTATGCACGCAATTCCTTGCTGTGTAATGCCAAAGATTCTCTACTACTATATATAATCGCACTTCCTTTTTGGGCTTTTGTCCGCGCCATCGCTGGCCCGCTTAGCTGCTTAGAGCGTGATAGGTTACGTCACTAGGCGAAGCGAGGTTGATTTCATCGCCAACTGCTTGGGGTGGGGGCGTGTATGTGTGTGTGTTTGCATCATGTGTGTTTGTTGTGTTTGTGTGTGATGTGTGAGTGTACAACTTTGTTTGGGGACGAAAAGAGGAGGTACAGAATGATGCTGGTACAGGCTAAATGTATGGAACGAGAATTGCTGAGATTGTTTAAAGATAACAAATTAACACACAAAAGAGAACGAAAGGGGGGAAAAAGGGAAAAGGGTTGGGGGCACCTTATTTTATCAACCTACTGTCAAATTTACCTGCCTCAGGCGGCCAGGCGTGTTCACTCAAATTGCCCAACGTTTTGTCATAAGTTTTGAATCTGCCCCTCATGATATGGACGGGCCGTCATAATCAATTCACCTGTCATTATTGTTAGTCCCTCCAGTGAATGTACCCAAGTTGACCAATGGGTAGGCCTAACAATTAAATTTTCAACAGCTGCTGGTGAGGGAAGTGTGATCCGTCATAACCTATAAGCCCTGCCCACAACTCATGCACAAATCGTATGTTAGGCGACTGATCACTTTTTGTTTACCTAAATCTGTAACAAAGTAACAACAATGGACGATGACGCGAACTGGCAACAGAAGCATCGCTCGTTCTTCGAGTGGTGGCGACCCATGTGCTTGTGTTACAATGGCACTCGTCTTGATCGTTTTACTTACATAAATCAGTTTAAAAAAAAGAAAGGTCAAAAAACAAAACCATCAAAACAATACAAAAAAACCCTTCTTACACCACCCACCCCCCTTTTTCAAAAGAAAACAAAAACCCTTTTGAATTAGCCCTTCGGCGGTCTAAAGTCTGACATCAGCCCCAGTTTGGACCTCGGAAGAGAATGAATTGCTTTCATCTTCATTTCAACCAGTCCTATGTTACAGTCAATTTTCCCCTTCACAACGGGAGGCCATTTTACACAGGTTTTACTGTACACACAAATGTGTGCGTATATATAAATAGCAAACTATCATTACGATACCTTGTACGCAATAGCGTGCGTACAGACATGCGACTAAACGTAGAACGACGCTAACTATTTTTAGGTGAGACGGCCATCTTGTGTGACGTCAGACCGGGAAACCTCTCCAATCACTAGGGATGGGCAGGTACCGGTACCCAGTACTAGCACTCCCGGTTCTACAGAAGGAGGTGTCTGGGAAGGAGCCGAAACCAACGGTTATTCGGGTCTGGGAAGGAGCCGACACCAATTTTTTTTTTTTTACCACGAGAAGTGTGCTGTACCTAGGCCAAGCAGCTGTGACGCCAGATGCACAACGCAGCAGGTGACCTTGATACAAGACTTCAGATTCAAAATTGACAATCAAAAACGAAGTTTGCTTATTAAATTTAATTTATTTATGGCATCAAATCAGATTCCACGCGAGCCACTTTGCTATTTCGATACGCTGATCCCGAAAATGAAATCAATTTTTAGCGGGCGATAATTATTTTTAAAGTTCTGCAAGCAAAGTTTAATCCCGCACGGCAGCAAACTTCAAAGGTATTTTGTGTCACAAAACGCCTCTCCAATTCTGACTGGTGTGTGTGTGTGGGTCGTGTGTGTGGGGGGGAG
>NW_004797378.1:1223543-1226397 GCF_000002075.1 Aplysia californica | reverse complement strand
GCGGTACTGGTGGTTCTTGGCCAAGAAAGTACCGAAACTGGATTTCGCCGGTACCGCCAGCACTACCGATCACGAGACTACATCTAAATATAGCCAACCGCATGGCACATGCTGCTGATTCTAAGTTTTCTGCATTATGTGGTGTTTGAATAGAAGTCTCTTTTATAATACCATACAGGAAAAGTTCAAAGATTGAATTCAAAAGATGCAGTGAACCGGAAAATGAGGAAGCGCTTATGAAACCTTGTAACCAATCAGAGCATGGCTGACGGCGACGGGCTGCAGTTAGCCGCAAGTGAGCACTTTTACCGTGTGAAACACATCGATACAGTACAATACATCAAGCCACTGTCCCAACATGTCGTTTCATGCAGTATCTCTCAATGGCCTTCTATAAACAGTCTGTGGGAATGCCAGGATGTGATGATATCACATTAGGCAGGCCTACTAAAATAGCCAATCAGGCAGGAGCGTCGTTCTACGTTTAGCCACTTATATATATGTGCGTATACAGCAAACTATGATACTTTTAGGCCTTTTTAAAGTTGAAGTTAAAATTCGAATAATTGTACGAATAACTAACTCTGTATGGTTATTGGTACAATTGTAACTAGTTAGAGTTGTACGCACTGTAGTACTAATAACCGCAGCCATCTACAATTGTACGATACAATGTTGTACGGATAACTAGACAAAGTTGTTCGCACAATTGTACGGATAACCACTCCGTAGAAAAAAGACCCAGCCTCAGGTCTAGCTAGGCCAAGAAATAAAAAGAGCCAAGTGACTATTTCTCCGAACGTTCGGAGAAATTGTGCCGATATTTATTTCTCCGAACGGTTTCCGGCTTCCGGTCTCGTGACTTTTTGCCTATTTGAGAGAGACCAGCGCCAACTTTCATTCTGCCATTCTGCGAGGTCTGAGAAGGAACACATTTTGGGGTCTTCAGTAACACCCACCACACACCCACCACCATCATGCACATGCACACACACAAACTTATAATTTTATACACACACAAACTAAACATGACCAGTGGGCAACTTTTGAACGTATGACGAGCTGAGCTTTGGATGGAGAGACAGTAAGAGTGAAAGTGCGGGTGAAAGGAAGAATGTACGAGTGTATTCATAGGCGACAGCAACTAAACCAGACAACGACACCGGACCCCCCCCCGGCCTGGTCCACAGCTCACGAACGAAAGGAATGCGGCTAAGGCAGTGTGTTGCCTATATTATTGTCCATGGTTTATAGGGTGCAAGGGAATGAGTGAGATTTTCTTTGTGTGTGATCAGAGGGAGGGGTTGGGGTGTGAAGTGAAAGTTATGTGGACGGGGATGAGCCGCGGGAGAGAACACGGGAATTGACTGAATGAGTGAAAGAGAGGGACGACTCATGAGCCCTGTTGTGAATGGATCCTGTGTTTCTATTTTGTATACTTTGAACTGTTTCTGAATAAAGGCTGAAATAAAGACCGAAAAACAAACACACACACACTCCTCACTCTCCACTTACTACCCCACACAGACACACTCACACATGCACATGCGCACACACACACACACTCACTCTCACACACACACACACACACACACACACACACATACACACACACACACACACACACACACACACACACACAAATTTTGGGTCTAGATCTATTTCAATTTTCAAGAGCTAGTCTGCTAGAGATTTTTAGATGAGTGTAAAAACGTGAAAAAGAAAGGTTTCACAAAAGAATTATCAAAATTAGAACAGCCCATAAACAACCACAAAAATTAACAATCTACATGTAAATTATGGAATCACACACAAAGGGCCTGCCATCGGTTTTGGTGGAACGCTCTAACATAACACATTTAAAATATACATGTACAGTCAAACCTGCCCTGACGGCCACCTCTATAAGACGGCCACCTGTACAAACGGCCACTTTCCATTTCCCCCCTTGCGTTTTTTCTATATAATTTAACTGTAAAACTGGCACCTGTCCAACGCGGCCGCCTATTTTAACACACAACCCCTATCACACAAAGCAATAACACCTGTCTGAGACGGCCACCTTAGTGACTCCCATTACGTTTTGCCATAAATTGTGCGCTGGCTCCTGGCGTTGTGGGAGAGCCGTCATAATTCTCAATCACCTGTCGTTGTTGTTTGGTAGTCCCTCCAACCGATCATATTGCGTAGGCCCCTCCCACTGTTGACCAATAGGTACCAATTTTCAGCTGCTGGTGAGGTAAGCATGTGATCCCTCATAACCCATAAGCCTCGCCTAGAATTCATGCACAAATCGTAAGTGAGATGAGTGGTCACTGTTTACCCAGTCTGTAACAAAGTAACAAAGGACGTCAACGTGAACTTATGACAGAAGTGTCAGTCGCTCTCCGAGTGGTGGCGACCCATGTGTTTGTTTTAACATGGTACTCGGTCTTCCTCGTCTGATACATTTCGTTTTATAGCCACTCTTGCACAAAATCAGCAACAAAATAAAAATAAACAAACAAAATACAAACCAACAACAGCGCTGGCGCTCATATGACCTTTATGCAGTTGCGAGCGCCGTAAAACCTCTACCAAAGCAAACCAACAACAACAAAAAGAGGAACAATGCGGCTACTTTCGATTGGGACTCCAGATGGGAATGTTTTGTTTTCTTCATCTTGATCAGTCCTGCCTAAGACGGCCACCTGTCTTATACGGCCACTTTTCTCCTTGACAATGGGTGGCCGTCTTACACAGGTTTGACTGTATATATATATATTATATATATACGAAGTGACTATTCGGACTCGAGTCCGAATATGAAAAAATGTTATTCGGACTCTGATTCTTGTCCAGCATGACATCACTT
>NW_004797378.1:1220590-1221789 GCF_000002075.1 Aplysia californica | reverse complement strand
GACTCGAGTAATTACTCGAGTAATTACTCGAGTCCAGAGCAGATACTCGAGTCTGGACTCGAATCTTAATATGCTGGACTCGCACACCTTGACTCTCGGTCCTTGTTCATTGTTCAGGCAGAGTTATCTCCCCATTCCAAACAAAAGCGTGTGCGATTACGTTAATAGAGTAGTCGTGTTTTCTCGCATTTAAATGTTTATTCGTCAATATCGCCTGCCAGTTTTTTCGCATGGCGAATGGCTGTGCTCTTCATTTCACCAGCAAGGGCTAGGCCTAGAGTGCTGTGTAAAACCAACACAGTCAACTAATTGTTGCACCTGCCCCCCCCCCCCCCACCTGTTAATATACCACCAGCCCCGCATACCGTCAGATTTTAGTTATGAACGAAAATATTATATTATTTAATGGCTAGCTGGCTAGATTGATAGTAGGATAGATATTATGTATAGTAGGCTTATGTACCGGAATCAAAGACATACACTACACGGTCTTTGCCGGAATTTGCGTCTTCACACCGCCATCTGCCTAGTGTGCGCGTTGGGCACAATCCAAATTTGCCCTGCCAGAACGCCAGGGAACTACAGACCGTAAAACTGGAGGCCACCAGACCAGAAGTCTTCAAGTCTTCTCTATGCCACACTTGACGAAAGACACCGACTCGTTGGCTGCTCAATTGTCTCTCCCTGGTCACCTCGGCCGGCGGGCAAAATAATTATTTTGGCGTCACCAATGACCTGACTGTAAAACCTCCTTGCGTCACCATAATCAGCCCGCTGGCCCTATAGATGTACATGTACACTACTATATGAGATAACTCTATGGCTGGCCCCATAGATGTACACTATTGTATAGGAGATAACTTTATGGCTGGCCCCGAGGCTGGTGGACTCCTGCGAAGTTTTTATGTCATAAGGACTCATCACGTTCAAGCCTACGTGAAATGTCTGACCTGTCCCCGCGGTTTTATGCACACACAAAAAATTTCTGAAATTATTCAAACTGAGTCCAAAATTGTAAACTTCTGCGATTCTGTTAATTTTTAACACAGAAGAATAAAGGAAAATAATCAGAAATTATGCAAAAATGATCAAATATTGCTAAATTATGCGGGGTGCAAAAACCACAGGGACAGTCTGGTGCGGTTCGAGGGATGGCCGACGCATTTCGGTTTTAACCCTCCGTACGCCCTGAGGGGGGG
>NW_004797378.1:1215499-1220115 GCF_000002075.1 Aplysia californica | reverse complement strand
AGGCGGAGGGGGGTGGGAGTTACTTTAGTTCGAAGTACTTGTAGCCTACACGTAAATCACCAAAAAAGATACTTTTCAAACAAAAATCACACAGCAGAATCAATTCCCTTGACCGTGGGCATGACTATAATTTAATTAAAATTGAATATGGAATCCTGTTAACACCAGCCCCGTTATATCGCCAACGATCGCCCCAATGGTGGCGGTCTGGCGAAGTTTTAATGTAATATACACACATACAATGTACTAATATAGTAATATAGGCCTTACTGGATCCATGTTTCTGGGTGTGTATTTGGGGGGAGGAGGGAGGATAGGTCGACTAGGCCTATCTTTTTTTTCGTAACGATATTTGAATGGTCCTTAGTGACCCAGACTACTTACTGGTCTGTACAGTTCCAGCCTTTTCATTAGAGAAAAAAAGGGGAGCGGGGATGACATCTTCTTCCAACAATGCACTGTACATCGTACTCTGCACACCCCCTCCCCCCCCCCCCTTTTTTTTGGGTCAAAACCTCGTCCTTCGACTGTTCTAAAATTATAATTTTGAATTATAATTTATTATTATATTGTAGGCCTAGGGTAGGAATTACATGTATAGTGTATCCGCCTGCCCCCATTAAACGTCCTTTATTTTTCTTCTCTCATCATCGTCCAGTGCCAGATCTGCGACCGACGTAGTTGATCATGGTTCTCCATTCATTCCTTTGCTCGGAGGCTCTCAAAAAGGCTACGTTTCCCTGATCTTTCCCTGTTACCCATTTGTTTAGGTTTCCCAAGTAGATTGTATCTGGGTCTACCCCTGCCTCGTTTGCCTTCAATTCTGTCAGCGAGAGTTAGATGTTCACGACCCTTACTTATGTCTATTCAGCTGTCCCAAAAACTGTACTGTATTTATTTGTCGTTTCCTGATTGTTTTTAATATTGAGCGTCCCACATGGGCTTCACCAAGCACTACCTCATCTGATTTCTTTTCCTTCCACGATACTCATAGAAGTCTATAAAAAAAAAAAAACCCAACACATTTCTGTTGCTTCCATTTTATTTTCACTGTCTTTAGTGATTGTATTTTTCATCTCTACGGTCTGTTATTTAATACTTTGGTTCTGCAGATTCCTTTCCAAATCCCATGGATTTTTATGAAAATCTCTTTTTTGGGATTCTACACGTAGATGTAGGCTAATTGACTCGGGGATTGTGATAGAGCACGAGAGAAACTTGACTAAGCTTTACTTGATTCCAGAACTTGGGTCTTCAAAGACGAATTCTATCCATCCATTATTCCTCGCACCTCTGATTCGTCAGCCGGGGTTTCGAACACAGTCTTGACAGCCGCATGCCCTTTTCTCTTCTTGAAAATTACTCTTGTAATGTGGTCGTCTTTAAAAAAATAAAAAATCTGTTAAATAATATCCGAAGTTATCTCGACAGGGCTCATGGTTCCTTCTTGGTGACCTGTTGATGGATACGTCTAGCACCAGGGTTTTTTTTCTGCTGTTAGCCTATTCAGAGAGCACCTCTATAGGATCCCAGGCTGCCCTTGTCAGTTGCCAGCCAGGGTGATGAACTTTCCCGCGTTTTCTGCACACTGCACACCAGGGTTATGTTTTGCCTTCGAATTGCCTCGCTCTTCTCATCGTTAACGTGATAGAAATGCCATTGTGATATAGGCCTAACATTTAAAAAAATTATATGGCATATCTTTCATTTTCCGGCTGCCAGAAGGGTGGGAGTCCGGGGGGGGGGGGGGGGGGGGGCGAGAAGTTGTTAGAAATACATGTAATACATATATGTATAGTACTATTTATAACCTCTTTGGTGTTAAAAAGGCAGATTAAACCCAGAGAGTATAATTATAATTATTAGAGAATATTAGATATAGTCAGTTTCACATTTTCATTTCGAAAGTACGTACGAAACAAAACACCTACAGTGGCGCCATCTTTTCTATTGCTCGAAATTGACATCAGACTGCACACTGGACACTGGGCACTGCCCATGCATGGACACCCGAGACGCCGTTGAGACAAAGGTAATGTTGTTGAATTGTTACTCTAACATGGAATGAATATTAAAAAAAAATCACATACTTTGTATTATGTTCTTTAATGATTATTTATATGTGTGTGTGTGTGTGTGTGTGGGGGGGGGGGGTGTAAACGAGAGAGAGAGAGAGAGAGTAAGAGAGAGAGAGAGAGAGAGAGAGAGAGAGAGAGAGAGAGAGAGAGAGAGAGAGAGAGAGAGAGAGAGAGAGAGAGAGTTGTATCTTTTGTAGGCTGTTGGGTAGATCTACAATCTACAATACAGTGTTTAAAGGATCTTTGTAAAAAGTCATTAATGTGAATTATATATCGATACCAAAATCTCGAAAGTTCATGAATACGACGGCGAATAAAGGAGCCATAATAAGTATATCCGTTAATATTGGCAAATAAAGACAGCTTAATGACAACGCCGTAGTATTCGAGTATTCCTTCCTGTTTGTATCAAATTGTAGAAGGCCACCTAGGCCTATTCTGTCCGTTTGCACCCTCTGCTGTTTAGTGTCCAACAGCTGAAACTGAGACAAAGCTGAATTTCTTCATCAATCGTAATGCTAATTCTGACTGGAGGTTGGCTTGATCTAGAATACAGACTAGACCTAGCCTAGATGTAGATGTAGATCTAGATCTAGAGAGTTCTGCTCTGAAATAGAGTGAAACATGTCCTGACTGAACTGAATTCACACTGCCTTTGCTACGTTTAATAAGATCAAAGTTTGGAAGGCAGTCAAATATCTTTCGACAAAAATGGCAGGACGGTGGAGTAGCGAGCATTTCGTTGCCGAGTTCAGAGATTTGCAGGTGAGATTGTAAGTGTAGGCAGGGCAGTGGAGAGGTATTACTAGAGAGAGCCTTGGTCTCAATGGATTAAATAAAATGAAGGCCGTCTTTATTCGGACTCGAGTCCAAATAACATTTTTTCATATTCGGACTGTGAGTCCGAATAAAATAATTTTTTATTTTGACTCGAGTCCGTATATGAAAAAATGTTTTTCGGACTCCGGTCCGGAAAAAAGGAAGTGTCTTCGTTCTATAGAATAGATCTAACGTTCAGTGCTTCCAATTTTCCGCCATTTTTTAGTTTCCCCCACACCTTTTCTGCCGATATGATGCCCACCGCCTCTTTGATACTCCCCCCACCCACCCCCCATGTTTCCCACTTTCTTTGTTGTAGAAAAAGGTAAAATTGAAGATTAGCAGACCACCTGGCACCTGCATATTATGAGCTGTTTAAAAAAAAAAAGACCGATTCGTTCAAATACACACAAGCCTGTGTCATCTCGATTGTTTACCAAGAAAAAGTTGTGTTGCTGTGTAGAGCTGAGCATACGGCAACTTTTGATTCCATAGACCAGCTCACAATTTATTACGTAGATCTATGTCAAGACTAGCTTATATTATTGTAATGATCAGTTGCCGTGGGAAAAAGACTGACGCGTATGCGACGTTCAATGCCCGAACCGATAGTGCCCCCCCATCCACCTCCCCGACACGCACACAGCCACACGTGTGCAGGCCGCCCATCCGACCCTGACACACGCTAACGAGCCATCTTTAATTGCTTCTGATGACCTCTTGACAAATAAACATTTATTAGAAGCGCTATAATTATAACTTTTCAGGCCGGCCTCAAATTCATATAAAGATAAAAACTGGGCTCCTCCTGCACAAAACGCAATTTTGCCCGAAGTGATCCCAGTCTCTACCCAGCCTGAGGCGAGTCACGAGTGAGGCAGGACAGGAAGCCGGAGTCATGAGTCACAGGAAGTCGGAAGTGATGTCATGCTGGACAAGAATCAGAGTCCGAATAACATTTTTTCATATTCGGACTCGAGTCCGAATAACATTTTTTCATATTCGGACTCGAGTCCGAATAGTCACTTCGATTGTTGAAAGTGGCTTCTATCCTCCCTTGCCAACGTTGGTTATTCGGCGCTTTTTCGAACGCTCGACAATTTGAAAATAAAAGTCGATCGAGGAAACAAGGGAGATGGGAAGAAGGGAAGGCCAAGGCGGGAAGAGGGGTGTGACCGGGTGGAAAAAAAGAAGAGAAGCAAAAAGGAAAAGGGGAGGGGATGAAGTGAGCAAGATCATTCTTAAATTGCAAACTACATTCAGGATGCTGTAATCATAGCTTGCAAACTATGTTCACAGCGCTGTGAATGTAGTCACTGCATTTTTAAAAAAGGCTGCGCACATCTATTAGGACGTGTCCGTTTAAGCTTGTGTTTCGGACACATGTGTCCTTTTACACTAGCATGAATGTTAGTACCGGTACCATACGTTGAGGGTCTTTTTCTTTTTGAGAATGACATGCTTGTCTTTCTTTTTGGACCAATAAAAATGCATCTTTGCAGGTTGCATGAAATTGCTGTGACCTGGAAATGCGCGATCAGCGTTGGAGGGTGCTGAAAACCAATCTCTATCGGAAATTACCCTGGGGGGCCCAGGACTGAGGTTCCACAGGATCGTATACACGTGTCCGAATAGTCTCACTCCTTTAAAACTATAGATAGGCCAAACTTTTCTGCCTTTCTCTCTCTCTCTCTCTCTCTCTCTCTCTCTCTCTCTCTC
>NW_004797378.1:1210524-1215076 GCF_000002075.1 Aplysia californica | reverse complement strand
TATATTTATATAATATATATATATATATAATCTAGGGTCTAGGATAGAGGGTTTCAAAAATCTGCTGACGGCATCATAATTACTTAAATTACATATAAAATGGTGTGGGTAAATTTTTATTTTTAGACCTGCACACAGATGCACTGTTTTGGGGGCGAAAACTTGCTGTCTTTTTTGCTGCCTGTACAGTATACACATGATATTGCGCTTAAAACTGTTAAAATAATTTGTAAAAATTTTTGTTTCTTATCCTTGCATTGCAGGCCAGTGCTATGGCTGTGGATTGTTTGGGCAACTGGGTGCTGTTGGCTGGGTGAGCGAACTCTTTAGTTTTATGAAGTTATACACATTGTTGAATTTTCTCAATTTAGAAAAGCAATAAATTACTGATCATTTCATAAACCTGTTGATAAATTAAAATTACCCTGAGAGGAGCATGATTGTTTTGTTTTTGACGCTTCTACTGTGCTTCATATCGAACAGTGATTTTATATATATATATATGTTTATTTGCACTGTTACATGAAACAGAAAAGGATAGCTCTCTGAAACAAAAATGAAAAGGAAAGCTGTGTGATATCAGTGCCAAATAAAAACTGTCCACCATGGCAAATATGAATGTCTATTATATCCTCTTTTGGGCTTTGTTTGCATTACTAGCAGTGCTTTTAAGATGGATCAGTGTTGGTATACGCACATTAAGTAATGAACTTGATTTTCCTTCACTTTTCAACAGCCGCAAGAACTTGGCATTTGTTGATCTGAGTAGACCAAGTCAGACTGTGGTGAAAGTCACTCGCCAAAGCAAATGGGACATCGGCTGTGTCCAGTGGAATGGACAACCTTCTCACTCGCACAGATTTGTCACTGCTGTGTGTACTATTTTATTATATTTCTGTTTGTTTGGTTTTGGTTTGTGGTTGCTACAAGACGAGCATCTCTAGCTCTAATACACTTGAAATTGTAGTGTTATATATGCTTTGTTTTTTAAGCTCTAGAACAAGGTTTAATGCTGAATAATGTAATATGTTATGATGTTGACATTGTTTTTCACTTTTTACCTTGGTTAGTGATTCAAGAAATGGTAGAAAGTGTATAGTGCAGAATGCTGGTAAACCTGCATGCTGGAAAAGGGTACAGTCAGTGCATGGTGTGGCCAACTGAAGTGATGGATCATTTTCAACAGGTTTTATAATATACAGACAAACCTGTGTAAAACAGCCACCCATTGTCAAGGGGAAAAGTGGCCCTATAACACAGGTGGCCGTCTTAGGCAGGACTGACTAGAATGAAGAAAGCAAACCATTCTCTTCCGAGGTCCAAACCGGGGCTGATCTCAGGCTTGGGTCGTATGGCAAATTCAAGGGTTTTTGTTTTCTTTTGAAAAATGGAGGAGGTTGTGTGAGGGGGTGTAAGTAGGGTTTTTGTTGTTGTTGCTGCTGTTTTGTTGGTTTATTTTTTGGTTAGCTTTTTTTTTTGGTGCTAATTGTGTGCAATTATATGAACGTTTGGAAGACGATGAAGACCGTGTGTCATGGTAAAACAGACACTGGGCTGGGTCGCCACTTCCCGGAGAACGGGCGACTCTTGTTAACGTTAAAGTCCATTGTTACTTTGTTAGAGATTCTGATTAGGTAAACAAAACAATGATCAGTTACTTCACATATGATTTGTTTTTGTGCGTGAATTGTGGTTATATAGCAGTTTATGGCGGATCAAATGCTTACCTCACCAGCAGTTGAAAATTTATTGTTGCCCATTTGTCAACTAGGGTAAATATTCATTGGATGGACTAACTTCAAGGAAGGGTGAATGAATTATGACGTCCGTACACAGCCTTAAGGGCCGATTCAAAATCTATGACAAAGCATAGTGCAATGAGTGACCACACATGGCCGTTTGAGGCAAGTAAATTTGACCGTGGGTTGATAAAAGAAGGTGGCCGCGGCCTCGTTGGACAGATGACCATTTTACACAGTTAAATTATATCGAAAAAACTCTCCCCTACCTCTTCTCTCTCGCACCATATAGAGTTCACTACTGACATATTAATCTACAGGCATTATTTATCTTTCCAGAACTAGATGTGATTTTTCTTCCTTGTTGTGTGAAGCCTGAGCTTGACTTTCAGTTTTACGTTGTTTTGGTTTTTTCTAATAAGCTTGTTTTCTTCTTTTACTCTCCAGTGCAATCAGCGTTTAGATGTGTTTGACTACCGAGATGCTTCAGCTTCACACTTGTGCTCTATGAAAGCTCATTCTCGGACTGTCAGGTAAATTAAATTTTGCGGTGGTCTTTTAGGGGTACTTAAAACCTAATTTTTGTGGACAGAAGACCTGTAAAGTAGTATAATTATTAAGGTTTAGTTTTAGTTTTAGTAAAGTTTTTGTGGACAGAAGACCTGTAAATTAGTATAATTATTAAGGTTTAGTTTTAGTTTTAGTAAAGGTTTTATGGCGCTCGAAACTGCATAAGGTCATATGAGCGCTTTATTAAGATTTACACCGACACACCATTACAGATGATCTTAAGAAAGCATCACTACCTCAGCCTGCTTTTGGGCTAGGGTTATGAGTTTTGTTCAAAGAGATACACCATAGCAATCACCCACCTAAACACAGTGTCAGTGTCATCTTTGCTTGACATTATTTTGACTCTGAGCTCCCAGACCACTCAGCCACCAAAGCGATTTCTTTAAATATTATTAAAAAATGAGTTATTATGGAATTGTTAAAAGGTGATTTGTTTGAGTTCATCAAACGAAATGCAGTGGTTTATTGTGGTGCGCTGATTTTTTTAAAATATAGGAATTCGTAGAAATGATATTGTCAAATATGGGTTAACTAGGAATGGTACCCAAACAACATCTATTTGTCGCTGTAATGTCTCTGTATTTGAAATCAAAAGGATGCTCATTAGATCTTATAAGGTTTGATTTTGGGACCGTCCCTTTTAAATTAGAAAAATGCGATAAATTGTCATTGTAATCATTGTTAGCTCATGATACTTTTGATCACCTGTCAAATGTGGAATGAAATGTTTATTTTTTTATCAGCATTCTACACCAGGTTTTATATATTTGAAAGGGTCAGGAAGAAACAGACTGTAATCTGTCTGCTGGGATGCTGTCTCCTTCTCGGCTCAGGGTTGCCCCTGTTGGGTTGATTGTCTTGTTAGTGACATGAAACAAAATGACATCCTCTTATGTGATTTCCCTTTTTCTAGGGATGATTTATTTCTCCAACTGTGTTCAGATTTTTAACTTCAGTGATTTAGGAAAAAGGCATTTGTGCCTTTGTAGGATTTGAAAATGTCCAAGTATATATAGTTTTAGTATAAATAATTCAATAGGGGTGTGATTTACTTTCTTTTTCAGTGATGTGGACTGGTCCCCATTTGATGTGAATATTGTTGCATCCTGCTCAGTTGATACTTTCACATATTTCTGGGACATCAGGTTTGTAAAGTTTGTTTTTTTGTTAAGGGTATAGATGTTGGCATACATTTTTGGGGGGATTTTTTTTTCTTTTTGTTGTTGTTTCTCAAGGGTAGTGTTAGCAAAAGAAATGTTCTGAAAAACTTATAATTTTCATTCCACACGTAAAGATACAAAATTCAAAAGTTTTTTTTTTTTTTGTGTGTGTGTTTTTTTTCCTTGCAAGTCTGGCTGATTGGGAGTCGGTCTATTTTGATCTTGTGTCATGTAAATCAGACCTGCCACTTATCCTGATTTAATCAGGATATCCTGATTTTTTTTACTGCAAATCTCGATTTTGATGCGTGTATCCCGATTTTTTAAGTGCCGTCTGTTGCGCTGGGTTTTTCTAAAAACTTACTCTGCCTTCTTCTCTGTCACGGGAAGCACTTGTTAAACTGTCAGCAGTAACTCAGAGCACTATTTTCCGATATATTCATGCAGGATTTAGTAGTTGACTCACCCCCAAGTTGTGTTGGATATTTGCTTGCACATGTTAGTTCAGCTATAATGGAACTAGTATCGATTTGGCATTCTGACTTGGGACATTCTCAAGACCTACTTTCGTTTTTGTTAACACTCAGAATTCTCCGATGATGGCCTGATAACTGTTTCAGTTGCGGCATACAGATGATCAATTCAAAATAAACTGGGTTTTTTTTTTAGTAGAGGTTTTACTGTGCTTGCAACTGCAAAAGGTCATATGAGCTCCAGAAAATCAGAGGTGTTACATGAGAGGAACTAACATAAAAAAGAAGAAGGGGAGATAAGGACGATAGATGTTTGATAGGAAAGAAGGAGCAAACCACCCCACACAACGCGGCAACCACCCACAAAATAAACTTTGTCCAAGTTCTGGGCCTGTCGGCGTGTGAGCTGCGTGTGTGTCAGGGACCGTCTGTTGACACAGGGTCTACTTAAGTTCATGCACTCTGGTTGAAGTGTCTTTCGAGACTTCTGGGAGGGGGGTGGTGTTAGGCACTTACACCAGGAGTCCTTGACCTGATACTTCAGGATTTTAAAAAATAGTGATAAAACACACACACACACACATACACACACACACACACACACATG
>NW_004797378.1:1130489-1210424 GCF_000002075.1 Aplysia californica | reverse complement strand
GAGAGAGAGAGAGAGAGAGAGAGAGAGAGAGAGAGAGAGAGAGAGAGAGAGAGAGAGAGAGAGAGAAAGAAAGAGAGAGAGATTAATTGTGTCTACATTGTGTATTTTTCCTTTTTTCTTTCTCTTCCCATCATTTGGAATTTGAATTTCGCCAAAATAAATATTTCTTTAGTGCCTACAACCTAACACTACAGAATACGAAACTGCAAATTTCTTTTAGTAATCACATTTTGGGCTTTATAGTGCATAGTTTGAACAGCTGGTGGGCGATTGAAGAATCACGTACACAGAGAGACATGAAGATGGGCAATGAAAAGGTAGAGAGACAGATATTTGAATATACAGGCCGGTGTATATCGATAAACAAAGATTAAAAACAGAAATTTGAATAAACGAAAAGTGCTCACAAAGAGCAGATGTTGCTAAACAAAAGAATGTTTATTCCGATTTGACTTTTTAAAAATAAAAATTATATTATTGCTTTTCTAACCCCATCTACACAACTTCGATCATTTAAAAGGTGGGCTTCTGACTCTTTTTATTACAGCCAACCAGGGCTAAGAGGGAGACAGCATCTCAGAAGAATGAGTGAGCACCTATTTGAGGGTGTGGCCAAGAAAAAATTTCTCCCCACCCGGGAATCGAACTTGGGTCTCTTGCGTGCGACTGGGAAGCGCCTACCCAACCACAGCAACACAGGCGTTAGTGATGTGACTTTGTGATCTATTAAAAGGAGGCATTTATTCAGGATGCAGTTATTTTTGTTCCCTACGCTATCTATCCACGCAAACATACGTTTAAGCAAATAATCTCGTATGCATGCAACCTCAGGCTTATAATGGAATGTTGGTAGGTGCTCTGGTGTGGTTTGCTCCTTTCCTATTCCAATCAAACATCTATCGTCTTCATCTCTCCTCCTTGTTTTCCTTGTATGTTACTCTCTTGTAACAACTCTAGTCTGTGTGGAATGTGTATGTCTATTTGAGCTGAAGGTGTCGTAAAAATGATTATTGAAATTGTACTATGCGTCCGAGCAAATATATATATACATACACATTATCAAACATGCAGTACTCACATACTCAACACACCAACAGTCACATGTAAACACACACACACACACACACACACACACACACACACACATGCACACACACTGAAACACAGGGCCTGTATATGAATATTTATAAACACCAAAATTTTGAAGTCTGTTTGGCAGTCACCTTGGTGATTTGTCGCTTATCCCGTTGTTTTTTTCACCAAATCCTGATTTTTAGATTTCATAGAGTGGCAGGTCTATGTAAATGTAGATATATGGGAACTTGTTATCTTCATCTTATGCTCCCCTCTTTTGGTTTTGCTGCTCCACCTAATTACATGATTTTTCCCTCCCCAGGGACTCGAAAAAGCCTGTGAAGTCTTTCCAAACTGTTTGTGAGTTTCAGTACCTCTTTTGTTGATAGACATTTTAATAGTGGTTGTTCTAATGGTCACAAAGTCTTTAGTATTAAAGATGCTCGTGTATCCTTTGCTATTTGGCCTCTTTCCATAATTTGTAAAGGCCTGATCTTTTTTATAAATGATCAAGATGAGAAGTCTCATAGTATATCAAGGCTCTTATTTTTAAATAAAGCTGACCATTATGTTCTCATGGTGTGAATTTTTAACGGTCCACTTTTAACTTCTTCCATTTTGTTTTATCATCTCTTTTCTCTTGTACGATTTCATGTGTGGTGTTGGTGGTGTAGTGGGTAGGCTGCATAGTTTTCAATCGAAATGTCATGAGTTCGAGTCCTGTCAGGTGTGAATGTTGTATCCTTGGGGAAGACGCTTTAAATGAATTTTCCTCACTTCACTCAGGTGGGAATGGGTACCTGGTTATAGAGGGGGAAAGATGTTGACAGTTTGTTAATGTTTGAGTGCTTGATCAGCTGATTACGCTGTATGCTCCTTGGGCAGTAAAGAATGTTTTTGAGTGCTCCAAGGTCTGCTGGAATAAAAATAGTTGAAAAATGCATAGAGCATGTTATAGAGCATGGATATGTGCTATGTTATTATTTATTTTATCATTATAGTTATCATGTAAGTAATAATAATAATAATAAATAGTATTTGTATAGCGCATAACCCCGCTCGAAAGCAAGCTCTATGCGCTTTACACTATATTATTACCCCAGCAGACCATAGAACACTCAGAAACATTCTCAGCTTCCCGGGAAGCATACAGTGCAAGCAGCTGATTAAGCGCTCAAACACTAACAAACTGACAAGATCTTTCACTGTCTATAGCACATGTAAGAGCACATGAGTGTGTGGATATGTACATTTGTTTATAAAGTTTTGTTGGTAGCCTTTTCTATGAGACTTCAGTGATGAACAAGTGATCTTAATGATATAATATTCTGAACTTGTGAGTCAAATTTTTTCTTATCCCTTGGGTTTGGGTATCACTACTGCATATATATCTTCTTTTATCTAGCCGGTGCCTACCAAGTCAAGTGGAATAAAGTGACTAACAATTTGTTTGCCACCACACATGACGGAGATGTGAGGATATGGGACCCAAGGGTGAGGAATTAAATTTGTGAAGATCTCTGCTCACTCTTTAACTCTCTCCATGAATGCTCTCAGCAGGAACTGGTTTTATCATTTGTGGTATTTCATAGTTTGAGTTTAATTAATTAACACACCCTAAGGTTAATTGAGAGGCGGAACATCTGAATTTAATGATCGTCTCTGATAGGATTGGGTCAAATGTGTTGAGATAAATACTCCCTAAACAACCCTAGTTCAAGAATGTGCCATTGGGGATTCTTCCTAGGGTTTCCTGCGTCATTGTTTAGTATTATACAAACAGAGCTAACAAAGCCTTGGAGTTCTCATCATTTTTGTTTTATGTCTGGTTGTCTTTTTAAAAAAAAGTATATGAATTTATGTAGCGGATTGAGTTCTCAAGATTTTGTTTACTGTATGAAAGTTTCTTGCTGGCAGGACGCTTCGTGGGATTTTTGTTCGTGGTCTTTGTGATGCCAGAATGTTTTTTTTTCCTTTGAATTTGGAGAAATTTCTCAAAAAAAAATAACTTGTTATAGTTTGTAGACCCCTCAAGACTTCAAATATTTTGAAAAACGTTTTTGAATTTCCCATTTTAAATGTTTTTCTGTGTAAAGTGCTTTTGTGGCGTAAGCTGGCAAAAAGATCTAGTTTTGAAAGTTTGTCATTGCTGTGTGTCCATTTGCAGCTCTTGTGATTGTTACATATGTTTAGCTGACACTGTTGACAATGTTATAAGGTTGGTTATGGCATTCTTCTTTTTGTATGCCTTTACACTTGGAGGGCAGAGTGTATTACAAATTCAGCTGTCTTTTGTTACAGCTATGGCACTAATCAAAAACAATCATTGCAAAATACGATCAATTCTTGTCTTTCTCAGAAAGGGAACTCTCCGATCCAGTATATATCTGCTCATCCTTCGAAAATCCACGGGTTGGACTGGTGTCACAAGGACCAGTATAAACTAGTCACAGCAAGCCAAGACTGTACTATTCGGGTGTGTTTTTTGTGTGTGTGCTTGTAAAAAGAAGAGATACATTTTTCTGATGCCTTGAGCAGTTTTTGAGATATTGCTTTAAAAATGTTCATAACGCAAAGTGTGTTTCCTCTTTCCCACATATGACTTGAACATTGGTATACTGTATTCCCCTCAAATGTTTCGGGGGGGGGGGGGGGAGGCGGGGGGATAAGAACCTCCCGTGGTGGGTGAAAGTCCTTGAAGCAAAATCAATATATTAACAATGTATTTCATGCCTTTATAAACCTCCACTTACACTTGCGGTCCTCTCCCACCCTTGTATAAACGCTTCCTACACTTGGAGTGTGAGGGACCAACAGTGTATAAAAAGATAAAACGTAATAATAATGGATGTTTGGGTCTCGACCAATATTGTGTCAATAAAGCTTGTTTGATTTTTCCAATTTTTGTCTTTAAAAAAAGATGTGATCTCGTGAGCTAGTGAAATGTGAATCGCTATATGACCAGGGAATACTGTGTATTGAGTTGAGACGCATGAAAAGGTTGCATTTTATGAGTTTTCAATGAGCTCTCATCATATTTTAAGGGCTGGTTTTATTTATGTCACAATCCGGAGGTATCAGGCGCTCGTCAATTTTAGGGCATGTGGAGTTATTGGTATCTTCTTAAAGCTTGATCGTTTGCCTTGCTTTCAATGCGAAAAATGCCTGTCTGTGTTGAATAGAAGTAGAGATATTTGTGATTAAAGGAGGTGGGAGTTATCGGGTTTCAGAGGTAAAATTATCGAGAAAATGGCTTCCAAAGTTTGGTGACTTCCAAAGCTTTAGAGTCCTTGAAAACTGAAAATATACATGCTTTAAAAAGGTGTTCAGCCAAAAAAAAAAAATTCAATAAAAATAGCTGAACCGGCGGAAAAATGCCAATTTCTTCAAGTGCATTATTTTGACGAGCACTTGATTTCGCCATAATGCCTCACATTTGTCAGTGATATCTCTAAAATATGACTAAAAGCTAGTTAGGGAAAGGGCCCTAAAATTTTGTTGAGAATAATTGTTTTTTGTAGGATTTTTTTCGTGCTTCCATTTGGAGAATGACCTTGGTAATGAATTTTCCAGTTTTGGGATTACAATACTCCACGGAGAAGTGAGACCATGATCAACTCAGGGAATCCCGTGTGGCGGGCGAGGTACACAGTAAGTACATTTTTATCGGGCTCTCACCCTTTCTTGAGCTGATTTTTGTGTTCTGTACTTGAATACAAGTTACTTGTAATTCCTTATGATTGCCAGATGGCAGATAGAACACTCTTAGACAACTTGATACTAAAAATACCGATTTTCCTGATAAAAAAGTGTGGCCTCTGCTGTTGGTATAGTTATATTGTCTAGAAAAGATGTTTCACATGTTGCACTGGTATGTCTTTTTATCTTTCCATCTGTTGAGTCTGTGTATGTTCCTTTCCCTCTACTCTCAAAGGGTGTTATTCTCATTCTGTTGATGTGCTTTCCTTTTTTTCAAAATTGACTGGGGCTTTTTTGTTGTTTTTTTTGTTTCTCTGGTACCTCTAGAAATAAATAGATTCTAATAATATATTATATCTGCATGAAGAAGGGGTCCAATGTTTTTGTTTGTAAGCTCATAGGTAATTATCATTCCTGTGGTTGGCGGTGGTTGGCGGGTGCTCTGGTGTGGTTTGCTTCTTCTTTCCTATCAAACATCTATCGTCCTTATCTCCCCTCCTTCTTTTTTGTGTATGTTACTCTCTTGTAACACCTCTAATCTTCTGGCGCTCATATGACCTTATGCAGTTGCGAGCGCCGTAAAACCTCTACTAAAACAAAAACAATTCCTGTGGTTGGCGGGTGCTCTGGTGTGTTTTGCTTCTTCTTTCCTATCTCCCCTTCTTTTTTATGTTTGTTACTCTCTTGTAACACCTCTAATCTTCTGGTGCAGTTGCGAGCGCCGTAAAACCTCTACTAAAAAAACGTAAAAGTTGACTGGGAGTTGTTTTTTTTCTTTTTGACATGTCTAGGAATAATAGATTCTAATAATTTGTCCACATGAAGAAGGGGTCGAACATTTTTATTTGTAAGCTCATGGGTAATTATCATTCCTGTGCGGTTCCTCTCCAGCCATTTGGAGACGGTGTGATGAGTGTGGTGGTCCCACAGCTGAGACGTGGTGAGAACAGCCTCTCTCTCTGGCATCAGAGCAACAATCAGAAACCGGTACATATTTTTGTGGGACACAAGGATGTCATTCTGGATTTTCAATGGCGGCGGAAACAACACGATAGTGAGTGTTTGTTCTAGCTTTTTTTATGTTTGTGATTAAGAAAAAAAGTCTTTTCTTATTTAACATTTATTCATCTGTTTTATGTTTTATTAACTGGAATGGGCATGAAATCTTTACATAATAGTGTTGAATTTATTAACCCCTTTACTGCTGTGTAGACGTATTTGGGATTGAATGTTATATTTTCTACTTAATGTTCAAGTTAAAAGATTGCTTTTGAAGTTTCTGTCTCCAAAATTAAATTTGAAATGACCCTTAGTGTTGAAAAGGCTCTGATGATAATGAAGAAAACGGACAGTAAACAATTTGGTTCTGTGGGCATCTCAAGACATGTAAACTGTTAATTGCAGAAGTGTCTGCTAATCAGTGATGACATTTGTGGTTTCAAGAATCTTTGAAGTTTTTATGTTTTCCCTCTCACTTCCTCGTAATAGTTGTCTTTTTTTTTTTAAAGTGTTAAATGGCGCTCGCAACTGCATAAGGTCATATGAGCACACGGAACACATTTGTCAGTTAGTAGGGAATTTTGAATTTTGCCCAGGTGGCGGCCGAAGCCTACTCTTATTGATTTTAGACCATCAAGGGATCTTTAACGTGTGCACTTGCACACGGGACCTCCGAGATTTTTCGCCCTTGTCCGAGACAGGGCCAAGTAGAAGCAGTAGAAAGGGAAAGGCTGCATAAAGAGTCCGGCGTCCAGAGGAGGGGGCGAAGGTGGTGAGGAGGTGGGGGCAGAAAGTGGGGACGAAAGCAAATGACAGAACATTGCTGGAGAGCTGGAAAGGAGGTGAAAGGAGACAAACAATTTTAGAGAAGAAAATTTTTCGGTCGCTACCCGGATTCGAACCCGTTGCCTTTGAATGAGAGGTGAACACCTTAACCCCTAGGCCACGAGAGCCCCCAATAATTGTCTACTTCTTCTTCGCTATTTCCTGTAACGTCAAGTCACTTTTTGCCTCGAATTAATTGGTACTCAATACAGACGTTTACCTGCTCCCATTTGTCAGAGGACATTATTTGCTCCTCAAAGCCCCCTGTCAGTTTCATATGGGCTCCATGTGATCGATTTAAACGGTAGATTATTAAAAACAATTCCGTTGACACTTATCTAAAGATTCATATGAAATTGGCTGTTTCAAAGAAAGGTTCACGTAAAATAAGTGGAAATGAATCATCATTAGAGTTACGAGTCCATGATTTTTCACTTTTTTTCCCATTATTTTTCAATGAACATAACATGTATGAAACCTTTCTTTCTTTTTTTTTTGGTGTCACTTTTGAACAATCAATATTGATATCAGCATTGTGAGTGAAGAACAAGGTCAGGGGTTTATATGTTTTTGTTCACTTTCCAAATTCAAAAGTCTCTGCCAAACCCTTAACATCCAACAGGAAAATATTTCTTGTGAAGCTATGAACATAGCTGTGATCACATTAAAAAAACTACTGGATGAACTTCTCATTTGGTTCTTCTCTACAAATGGATGATTTGGGTGTTATGTGTATTTTGTTCGTACTGGAAAATTAACACTTTGTCTTGTATTCTCTTATTGTTGTGCTTGCTTGTAGTTGATTTTGTGTCGACAAGGGGATGTGTCATTGGGGTTGTTTGACTGTTTTGTATTAATGTTCAAGGTAGGTGCTCTGTGGTTAATGTAGTATATGTTGGGCCATATGGGATTACTGAATAACAATCAAGTGGTCACTGTTTTAGTTCATCATTTTCTCTGAGATCGACAAATTAAAACACAAACATTGTTACTCTCATATGTCAGGGAAAATTGAATGAAATTATTCTTTCACATGTTTTGACAGTTTTTATTATGAAGCATATAATATATATTATATAAATACAGTCGAACCTGCCTTAACAGAAACCTGTATAAAATGGAAACCTGTCTCAACCTGATCCCCCCTTGATATATTCCTCTTTAATTACCTGTATAAAATGGAAACCTGCCCAACGCGGAAACGGAAAGAAAAATCCGCTCCCTTCCGAGGGTTTCACCTAGACGGAAAATGCTTTGCCCGCTCAACCCTGATTTGAAACAAAACTCGCTCTAAACTTGGCGCTATGATACTATGGCCATGCCGCTGGGCGAGGAAGAGGAGTAGGGGAGCAATTTGGGGTAGATGTTATCTCGTCATGTGAGCCCTGAGTGATGCAGATGGTCATTGTAGTGTGGGTGTGAAATCTCACGACTTCTTGTGAGCGTGCTTAAGTAGCGAGCCACTGCGGAAATTTTCCTGGGTAGCCAGAAGCCAGAGGTGTGAAATTAGATTGATCAATGCCTGCCGCCCTGATCGTACGGCCAGCCGAGAAAAGAGTTCCTCGAATTGTTGTTACATGATGGCAGTGAGGGGTGGCATTGGTGGGTGGGGCTAAGGGTGGAATCAAAGGAGACAGTGGTCCTATGAAAGGCTAGCACTGGTGGTAATTGAATAAGTAAGACTGACCCATGTCATTATTAGACAGGATAGCAATTGAGAGGTGTGAAGTTTTGACCACTGCTTGCCGATCGGACAAGCGATCCTTGATCCCACCGGCTGGGCCTTTGAACCCCCTCCCCCCAACCTCCACCTCCCCCTAAATTCCCCTGTCTAAGACGGAATACTTTTCAGGCTCCCTTGCGATTCCGTCTTACACAGGTTCGACTGTATATAATTTTTCTTGGTGCCTTTGCATTTCCAATTTTGTGCGGTGATGATTGCTTTGACGCGCTTCTCCATGTCTCAAACCTATCAATACATTCCTCTACAAAACTCTGTCTTGTCACTTCACAGGCGCTCGGGATCAACAGTTAGTCACTTGGTCAAAAGACCAGACTTTGCGGTTATGGAATGTGGACACAGCCATGCAAAAGGTAAAATGTTCGGGAAGAGTGACATATAAATTTCAAAATTTGTCATGCGCAAACTTGGCAGTTGTTTTATGATTATATATCTACATGTACATGTATGACTATGATTATACATCTTCTTCTCTAACCCTTGCGAGAGCTTAGGGAGTAAATGACTACAAAATATTAATCCCCTAGTACTAGTAGTACAGTTGATTTTTATGTACTTGGCTGTTTTATCTACATAGAACATAGAAACATCCATTGCCTTATTATTTTGTACAGACTACCGTGGCTTCAGTTTCTGGTAGGAACTAATTTTAAATAGGGGTCTGGACGGCACCGTGAAAGGCCAGCTCTTTTCGATTTTAAAATTGCCAAGGGATCTTTAACATACAAAACTTTCACTCTGTGAAATTTATCGTCCTTATCTCAGAAGACAAATACTCAATCCTACCTTCCTAAGGATCTGGGGATGTAGGAAACCTGAGGAAAAAAACAAAAACTGATGCAGATGGGGTTTAAACTCCTGACCCTCGGACTGATAGGCATCAAACACCAAACCCGTTGAACTACTGAGCGCCCTATTCCATTTTATGACTCTGGGGATCAAGTACTTAGTGAAATGTACTATAGTTCTGCACTCAGGGAACATTTTAAAAAATGTTTTTTTTTTTTGGGGGGGGGGTATTTTGTTATTTATGAATGTGCAGGATTCATATTTTCACAAAACAGACACAGTACAGGCCACTGCAACCTGATGGAGGCTTTTTTAGACTGTTCATAATAAGTGAGATGTATGTTGTTTTTCGACTTGCGACTTGCTAGAATACTGAAATTTCCTGCCTAAAAGCTCACTGTAAAGCACTTCGAAGGTAATAATATGAAAAATGTCACATAATTTTAAAAAAAAGTCTTTAACAGGTTGCAACTGAACCTATTGTACCATCTGATGAGTCTTTCTTTCAAAGGAATCGTATGAATAGGTTCTAAAATCTTGTTGTACTGATATCCCATACCCCTAAAATACACATCTTTTTCAGTCTCCTCTACTGCACTCTCCCTTACTCTCTTACAAAGTAACATGTAACATGGTAAAACTGCATGGACAAATACAGGAAATAAACATGAAATCTCTGAATATGAGAGTGAACACTACTTTTTAGATCGTACTATATGTATATTCAGTGAGGGAAAACTTGACTTTTCTGATAGATACTGAAATATAAATGGGTCAGATACAGATTCTGCTCCTTCCATTTCCCTTTCTGTCTTATTGTAGACTGCAACTTAACATTTCTACTTATGAGGTGACAAGGGCATTGGAGCACAATTTATATACATAATACACGGCTGTCTAAATTGCCCCCAAACCGCCAGTTTAGTTACCGGGCAAGGGCTTCCCACCGACCACCCCGAGATGGTAATAAATCAGCTGTCAGCCGTGCAAGGTACCGTGACGGCAGCGGCACTCCGGCCGCGCCTCGGCCGTGCTCAGGAAACTTGATTCCAGTCATTTTCGGTTAATTTGATCCCCAATATCTCCTGATCTAAAGATGCGATGTCTCCATATGGGGTCTCATTTTAAAGTTCTACTTTAACCCAACAGAACAATATAATTTTCTCTGGTGTGCATTCATTAGTGTTAATCCTGCTGGCTGAGAAGTGCTCTCCATCCTTTATTACTTTTAAAGCAACTTTTATCTATTTATTTTTATTTGAAGTTATTTTTCTCAGTAACCTGACCTACAATTAATTTTTTTATCTTGATTACTCTTGAATAAAGAGTACTGAGTTACATGTGAAAGTAAGAACATTGTACATATTTTGTGTGATTCATAGTGATCGATTTTGTGTAGACCTAGGAGGTGAAAGTACCCCAATCCTCATTTGCCTTGTTTGCATTTCTCCTGCTTTTTTTTGCTGTGGAGTATGGAAACATTAATATTCATAATGGAGTGCCATGGTGAAGTGTCCCATGTTCGGTATATTCATGAACTTTGTAGAACATGTGGTGGTAGAAGTCTATCAAGAAAGCAGAAATTGAAAAAGAGAAAAGTGTACAAATGCATTGACTTTGCACATTATATCTTGTTGGTATTTGCGGTTACGATAGCAGTAGGACACATTCGTATGCGGGAACTAGATCTATAGTAAGACAAGAAAAGCAGCTGAAACCTACTAAAATTTGTGGACAGCTTTTCGGTCTGATATACGTGCTAGTGACTGTTTGATATGCACACACTATCATCGCACATCAATGGGGAGCAAGAACATTCCAGTAGAATTCAAAACAACAAAAGCATCGGAAACTACAGACAACACATTCACCACATACATTTGGAGACTCGTTTTAGTAGAGGTTTTTATGGCGCTCGCAACTGCATAAGGTCATATGAGCGCCAGAAGATTAGAGGTGTTACAAGAGAGTAACAGACACAAAAAAGAAGGAGGGGAGATAAAGACAATAGATGTTTGATAGGAAAGAACAAGCAAACCACACCAGAGCACCCGCCAACCACCCACTTGGAGACTCGGCAAACTCAACAAACAACTCAACTACAGAGCCATCTACACGCACGCACGCACGCACGCACGCACGCACACACACACGCACACACACACACACACACACGCTCGCACACACACACGCACACACACACACACACACACACTGAGAGAGAGGACAATACTAGGCATGAAGAAAGGCAGGAGGAAGACATAGCATCTCTCGACACTAGCGCTGCATCATCAACCATAGGCCACTGTGAGGTTGAGCTTCAAGTCCCCCCCCCCTTCCCCCATTGCTATATCCACGCCATCCAAACCTACACAGCTTGTGGTAGATAGCAGCACGTCTCCCGCATTTAAACACAGCAGGCTCTTTTCTAAGTCTCTAGAGATCTCTCCAACGCGACCACTAACAAAAGAAGAAGAAAAAACTTGATACTCATTTAGTTAGGAGAAAATTAAACAGTCAAACGCAGGAAAACGACGCAGGACTGACGAATTTTCCTAGTTTCAGGGGTAGGCCTACATATATGCTTGTACATGTGTAAATGAGTAGTAAGTGCTCTGTGATGACACACACACACACACACACACACACACACACACACACACACACACAACACGCACACGCACACACACACTTATTTTCTGTGATTCTATATTCAAGCTCCAATATCTATGCTTTGACGGAGCGTACAATGGTGCCACCACATGAGTGTTTTCTTTATCCTATTTTCATCATGCTACTGTAATTTTGTCAAAATCAAAGGATAAAATCATGTTCTATTTTTACTTAAAACATCTGACCCCTTAACAACTTTGCATAATTACTATACAGTTTTATGGCAACTGTAAGTCTGTAACAATACCCAGTACAGTTTCATGATCGCTTCTACATGCCCACACTATATTGATCGTTCAGTGTGTGTGATTTCTGTGAGATCACTAGAATAGTTTTTGTTTACTATCTCAGTTTATATGCTTATAAAACATCGTGTGATAAGAAAACAAGTGGGTGGTTGGCAGGTGCTCTGGTGTGGTTTGCTCCTTCTTTCCTATCAAACATCTGTCGTCCTCATCTCCCTTCCTTCTTTTTGTGTTTGTTACTCTCTTGTAACACCTCTAATCTTCTGGCGCTCATATGACCGTATGCAGTTGCGAGTGCCGTAAAACTCTTATTAAAACTAAACTAAGAAAACAACCGAAACTGGGCTTTGGCAGTGAACCAGGGGCGCTGACCCGGTGACCGGGGTCACAGAGTATCGGGTTACGGGGAGTGCCGCGAGCTGGCGGTTTAACTAAGTTGGCGGTTGGTAACAGCCGTGAATATGCTTTTTTTCATATAGACTTGCATTTTTATGAATTATAATGTTTTTTTTGGTTTTTTTTACATAATGTCATGGTATATATATATAGAGATGGATCTGTTGAAGTCAACTGTTTTCACAAGTTGTTTTTTTTGTCCTGCTTCTCTTTTTAGGTCCCCAAAATAAATGTAATCATACAAATGTCAGCATACCCATGCTGCAAAGACCTCCCACTTTTTACTTTTGTTAACGGAATGCTTCTCCCAACACTTCAAGGGTTCCACTGATTGGTCACACTTCTTTTGTTTTTTTTATCCGTCTTGCTCATTCCCAGGACTAAATGACTTTTCGTATCAATGCATTTATGGTTTCTCAAAACGAACACAACTCTGAGTGGGGAAGTAAGGGGTCTTCAATACTCTTTGTCTGGTTATTTTAATTAGTTCCTTCACTGTTTGGTCAGCTCTCTAATTCTACTGGACAGTTTGAGATGATCTTGGTTCAGACAGGAAAAGTGGGGGGTTGGCAGGTGCTCTGGTGTGGTTTGCTCCTTCTTTCCTTTCAAATGTCTATCGTCTTGGTCTCCCCACCTTCTATTTTGTGTTTGCTACTCTCTAGTAACACCTCTAATCTTCGGCACTTATATGACCTTATTGTGTTGTGTCATAAAACACTAACACTCAAAAAGACAGGAAAAGGGTTTAGTTATCAGTATACTTTGTCCAGATTGGCTCTTGCATGGTACATTTACAATTTTTGCTCTTTTATCAGAGAGACAGGTTAAATGTAAAAAGTAATGTATTGAAGGGCCATTTATGTACATCTTAGGACTCAGATGCTAACTGTTGGATGGAGATTGTTTTGTTTACTGTAAAAGTTGGACTTTCTCTTCTGCTGCACTTCTACTCTGTTCAAACAATATGAATACTGATATTTTATTCTTGAATAAGGTTCTGTTTTAGAACAGAATCTGAAATTTATATACAGCTATAAAAGTAGCAGATTCTAAAATTGAGTGTATGTCACTACTGTTTAGATAAATCTGTGAAAAACTTAGGAAGAGAAACAAATGTGCTAATGTTGGAGCCAGTGGTAGGTACTGGTTTTTTTTTCCTGTTTTGCTTTCTCTTGCATTAAATGACCATTAGTGTGTGATGGAGCTTTTCCTTTCTTATACTAGAAGAAACCAATAATAAGCAAACAAGCTCAAGGAATAGAAATCCGATCATTTTTGCAATAATTTTGTTTATTCAACTGGTCTATAGACTTTTTGTGAAATAGGAAATTCTGTCCCTTGCAATCGCTGCAATGCATTGTTGCTTTCATCAGTCATCTTTTCCATTTGCCTCAAGGGTCTCTTACTGAGTTTTCTTGATGGCAGTTGGGTTTTAGTGCTTTTGATGTTTAGAGAAGACACACAGTTCCGGCAAGTCCCCCCTTTTGCTTGCACTTGTAAGGGAAGCAGCAGTTGTTGACGCCAATCGTACACTTCTCGTTACTTCCCTTACAGTTGGGTTGGCACTCGTGCTGTAGGATGCTTCCTGGCTTCAGCTGACACGTCAGTTCAGAGCAGCACTCACTCGTTAGGCCAGGAGTACAGGAATTGCCAAGGGTTTTACATAGCTCAACCTGTTTGCATCTCTTAACACCCAAATTGTTTCTCTCGCATATCATACCTGCCGAGAAGGAAAAGGTTAACTTTTATGATGGGTTTACCTAGTTGAAGTGTGGGAGTTGGAGAAGAGGGGGGCTTCTTTGCATCTTGAATGTTCAAATTACCTGGGGTGGGGATGGGGGGGAGGTGGTGGGGGTGTTATCTGTTGTAGAGTCTGTTGGGAACTGTGCTTTGTAAAAAATGAGTGAAGTTTTCTATTCTGTACTTAAAGCAAAGATTAAAAAAGTATTTCGTTTTGTAGACCATATATTTGTATTTATGTATTAGCAATTTCGAAGGTCACTTATCCCTTTTTATGGTTGTTGGTTCAACAGATCACCTATGTAATTGTGTTGGATAGTGAGGTTCACGCAGAATTTAAAGTGCATTTGTGAACATTTGTAATCTGAATCTCGATTTATTATTTATATACATTTTGTAGCGAGGTGTCAGGAATCTTTTGGTACAAAACAAAGATTTTTAAAAAAAATCAACAAAGATTTAAAAAAAAAATCGAGTTAGCAAAGTTCCATCTGAGCACTGGCTATATAGAAGAGGGCAGAAGTTTGAAACGATCCGCTTGCTTCTAGAGGTAACTGTTAGTATTGAGACTGTATAAATATTGTAAGAATATTACTCTTTGGACTACTTGAAAATGTGCATACATTTTAGGACTCTGATGAATGTTTATTTTGTTCAGGAGAAACGATATAGATGGCCCCGGTTTGAATTCCCAGTAGCGTGTTCCTTGGTTTTGGTTGTTTGTGAAGTCTTTGAGGTTTTCTGCTTACTTTCTGCTCAGTCTTGTTGGAGAAGGGCATTACATTATGAGCTTCAATGACCTTACTGTGTTGAAAGTTAGGTTAAAAAAACAATTTCTTTTCATTGAATGATTCTCAGAATAACCTAGAAGAATCCTCTGAAGTTTCCTCTGGTTTTTTTCTTGGAAACTGTACTGAAAGGGCTTGAAACGTAATCAAGGAAACTTCCATTGAGACAGTGTGACTAAGTTACCAGGACAACAATAACCAAGTTACCTGCACAACATCTGGAGTTGAGGTCTTGGTCGCATGTCTGGTCTTCTGCCCTGCATGTTGTATCTCTCTCCTGACATGTTGTTTTGGGAGATGCGGGATTCTTTTCCCTGCAGACCAAGTTGTTGCAGCACTGGTCTTTCCCAACCTGAATAGTGAAGGCAACATGTTATTTGTTTTATGAGTTAAGGGGGAGAACATTCTCACAGTGAGTGGTAGTGAGGGGTTTAAGGGTGCCGTATATAGGTATTATTTGTGCTCTATCCGTCTGTTGTTGGTCTGTCTATCCTGCTTCTTCTGAGCTGGAATTGGCCTTTATGATTTTGCCGCCTTTCTTTTTAACTCAAGCAGGCCGTTGGTTTGATTGTTGGCTGCTCTGGCAGAGATATATTCTTGGGAAAGACTCTTTACATATTTTTTTTTCTAACTCCATTCAAGTAGGAATTGGGTTTCTGTATCTGCTGGGATTTTTATCTGTAACAGTCTTATAATCCTCATGAAGTGGCAAATCGGAAACAAACATTGACAGTCATGGTTTGCCATTCTCTGTCATCCATGTGTTCAAATTTTTCTAAGCTCTTGGTCTAGCCCTCTCTCTTTTGCCTTCAGTTTTTTCAGTTAGAGCAAAATGTTCAAGGCCTCTATCCAAGTGTCCCTGAAACTGTATTTGTTTCATAATGTTTCTTTTGCTACATTACTTTTTTTTCTTTATTTTCCGGTTTATCCTTATAGTCAGTCAAAAAGGAAAATAACAAAAGTGTTTCCAGAGAACTGGGTTTTAGAGGAGTTAAGTGGTACTGTTTTAGCTCCATAGTCTGTCACTTTTTGGTAAATGTCAGGCCCCTCTGTGTCACAAGTTTGAACAAACCATGTCCTGTGATGGCCTTTTACAGTGTTTGTTGTTTTTTTTTGGTAAGTTCCAGACTCATGAACAAGAGCACAAACACTTTTGTAATATTCTGTTATGCCCCCCCCCCCCTCCGCCCAATAAAAAGGAGATAATTCATTGTTGATGTTTTGGAAAAAATAAACATGTCTTCCTTGTACCTAAAAGTAGATTGAAAAGATCCATTAAGTCTTGGCTTCTTATTATATAAAGACTGATTCCATGTTTTCCATTTGGAATATTTTTTGATTATTTGAAGTATAAAGAGAGTCAGTTAGTTTCATAAGCCAAAGGATCACACAGTTTCTGTGAATTTACTTTTTTTTAAAATATGGTATGGCTCAACATGAAATCTTGGATTTCTTTATATTGTCCCTTCAAGGTTCCTGTCCTGATTCTTCAAAAAATATTGTTGAAATGCTGATGTCTGTGTAGGTTACGCACGAGTAGATATTTGTCTTATCCATTTCCTTTTTATGTTGACTCTTAATTTACTTCCTAACTTAATGATTAAGTTTAGTTTCAAATTTCCTGAAGGCCATCAAAATGATAAAGCTGTAAATGTTACCCACCCCCATCGATACATACAATTTAGATCCTGTAGGAAGTAGGATGTTTCATCTTAGGCTGGGTGGTATATATAGTATCCCAGCAGATAGATGCAGAGATGCAAAATAAAATGACTGGCTCACTTGGGGAATTGAATTCATGTCTTGTACATTCAACAGAGATGTGCCTACCAATTACATTACAGATGCAGGTTTCAGTAAAATGAGAAAAAGGATTCATAATGGAAGCACGTTGTCAACAATGGCAACCCCCCGCCTAAAAAAACAACAACAAAAAAACAACAACAAATGAACAAATAAATTAACTGTGCCTAAATAAACTTTATAGACTCTTAACTAACATTTTGGATCTCTTTATGAAGGTAAAATCGTTGGGTTTAGCTTGCTGAAATGAATGATTTATGTGCAAGTTTACCTGACATTCCATGTCCTCTGGTCTACAAAGCGCCTCCTGGTGACTGTAGCCTATCATCATGATGAGGGCCAGTGTAGAGAGTAGGACCTTCATGATGTATCTTCAGCGTTGTTGACTGTGTGTTGGTTTAAAACACGAGTGATGGTTTGAGCATTAATAGTTTTCAGTTTATATTTATACAGGTTGAGTTGCTCATCTGTATATAATTACCCTGATTAAAATGTGCATGTTTGCAGATTTCTGCCATTTCATTTCTCGTATATCAAAGGAAAAGAGGCACATATAGACTGATATCTTTATAATTAGATTTTTGGTGATAATGTAAATGGATGTACAACACTGAAATGGGTTTGCAGGCACTGACTTTGTGTGGGAGAACAGCTTGCTAATGGAGAGATATGTGTATCAACAAGCAAAATCTGTGTGACCTTGTTTATCTCTGATCATCAATGTCCACATTCATTGATCTCTAAGTTCTCACTAAAATTACTTTTCTGTCACACATGGAAGGCCTGATTTTTGTGTGAGTTAGTGCTGTACTTGAATACAAGTTACTTGTAATTCCTTATGATTGCCAGATGGCAGATAGAACACTCTTAGACAACTTGATACCAAAAATACAGATTTTCCCGATAAAAAAGTGTGACCTCTGCTGCTGATATAGTTATATTGTCTATAAAAGATGTTTCATATGTTGCACTAGTATGTCTTTTTTTCTTTCCATCTGTTGAGTCTGTGTGTCTTTCTTTTCTTCTACTCTCAAAGGGTGTTATTCTCATTCTGTTGATGTGCTGCTTCTTTCCTTTCAAACATCTATCGTCCTTATCTCTCCTCCTTCTTTTTTGTGTTTGTTACTCTCTTGTAGCACCTCTAATCTTCAGCTCTTATATGACATTACTGTGTTGAAAGCGCCATAAAACTTTTACTAAAAATAAAACATTTTTTTGCACTCAGTTGCTCTTCTCATAAACATTCAACCTTTCTCATTAACGGCAAGTGTGGCCAGTTAATCAGAGATGCCCCATGAGATAACCTGGGTCAGATCTGCTGTTCAATCAGTATGGCTGGGGACAGGATACCCTGATGAACATTTGATTTAGCTTTAATTGGTAGGTGTGGTACAATATGAGTCATCTCCTACTGTTTGTGGATGATGTTTTGTTTTGTTTATAATAATGATTTTAATGATAGTTCTGTGGTCAATGTCTAACTGTGACCAATGCATTGGCAGAGCAGAATATTTCTTAAGTTATACGGAACCTTTACTTTAAAGGTTTAGATGACTTGTGGCTTCTGTTATGGCCAATGGTACCAATTCTGGAAAAGAAAGTTTGCCACATTTTGAGCACTTAAAAGCTTCTTTCCACTTGTGGATGTGTGCAGCTTGTGGGTTTCTCTCTTGGTTTCAGCGTTTTAAGAATGCTTGATTTCAGAATCCTGAAAGCAGTATTTTACTCTGAACTGTCCTCAGGGAAGTTGTTTTGCTCGTATTTATTGGGTATTTGTTAAGTGGATTTGCCATTAAGATAATTTCTCTTAGGTAACCTAACGGTGTATTTTCTGGTGTAGAAATGGTGGTTTGAAGGTGTCTATAGTCAGAGATACATGTCTCTCTCTCTCTCTCTCTCTCTCTCTCTCTCTCTCTCTTGCTCTCTCTCTCTCTCTCTCTCTCTCTCTCTCTCTCTCTCTCCCTCCCTCCCCTTTTCTCTCTCTCTGTCTCTCTTTCTCTCTCTCTCTCTCTTTCTCTCTCTCTCTCTCTCCCTCCCTCCCCTTTTTCTTTTATCCTATTTTTAAGGCGGAATGTGGCATTTTTGGATTTTCGAAAATCAAATTCCAATGTATGAACGTTTAACAACCATCTGGTGCTGAAATAAAATGACAGTAGCAGTGTCCTGCTGTGTTTCTTTTCAGGGATAGTTGTTCAGTTAAGCTCTTTAGATCACTTATTTTTATCTCAAAAGTTAGTTGAAAGTTTGAACAGTTCTAAGCAAATAGATTATGGACTTTCAAAAGCAGAGGCTCTGAGATAAGCTGCTATGGTTTGGATCCTAAGTGTGTTACTTTTCCTTGATCTCAACTCATTCAGTACAACAAATTTTTTTTTGCGCTGTTGAAACCATATGGACGTAATTCTTTGTTTCCCCGCTAATCATTTTGTGGATATGGAAATGAAAGGGCTTTTACAGATGGAATAGTAAACATTGTAGATGGGTGGTTGGCGTGTGCTCTAGTGTGGTTTGCCTCTACTTTTCTATCAAAACGTCTGTTGTCCTTATCTCCCCTCCTTCTTTTTTGTGTTTGTTACTCTCTTGTAACAACTCTATTCTTCGGCACTTAAATGACCATATTGTGTTGCAAGTGCCGTAAAACACTTCCTAAAACTTCAAAACATTGTAGTGGCATGTCATATATCTTTGGAAAGGTATTTGAATGTTGATGTTCACTGATGTTGCAAAAAGCGATAGAATGGAAATGATGTTAAAAAAAACCTGTAGTCTCTGTTCAAATTGCCGATATATCAGTGGTACATCCGATCGTGATACATCCGAGAAAAGTTAAAGAGACAGAGTGCCCTTGAAGACTGAATTTTGTTCCTGTTTCCGTTAGTGTGTCTTTGACCTAGCAAAGCCTGACAGATTTATTCTGTTTTGTTAGTCTAGCATTGTCAGAGAAAGGAGTTAAAGGGAGTTACTTCTTTATTATCTGTCTGTCTGTCTGTCTGTCTGTCTGTCTGTCTGTCTGTCTGTCTGTCTGTCTGTTTTGTGGGTGGTTGGAGAGGTTTCTGGTAGGTCCAATTTCTTCTCTTTCCCTCTGTTGTTTCTGTCGTCTGTCTTGCTTCTTCCCTTCACCAAATGACTGTTATTGTGTTGGTGTGCTTCTATTTACTCAAACTTAACTTGGTTAGTTTTGTTTGTTTGTTTTCCAGCTCCAGATGGCCTTTATATGTTCTATGTGCTTCTCTTTACCGTAGACAAATATTTGTGAATGTGATTCTCTTTACCTCAGTCAAATATATATGAATGTGCTTCTCTTTTCCTTAGACAAATATATGTGAATGTGATTCTCTTTTCCTTAGACAAATATATGTGAATGTGCTTCTCTTTACTTCTGTCAAATATATGTCAATGTGCTTTTCTTTACCGTAGACAAATACAGTCAAACCTGCCCTGACGGTCACCTCTATAAGACGGCCACCTGTACAAACGGCCACTTTCCATTTCCCCCCTTGCGTTTTTTCTATATAATTTAACTATGTAAAACGGGCACCTGTCCAACGCGGTTGCGGCCACCGTAATTTAACACACAACCCCTATCACACGAAGCAATAAAACCTGTCTTAGACGGCCACCTTAGTGACTCCACTACGTTTTGTCATAAATTGTGCATTGGTCCCTGGCGTTGTGGGCGAGCCGTCATAATTCAATCGCCTGTCGTTGTTAGGTAGTCCCTCCAACTGATCTTTTTGCGTAGGCCCCTCCCACTGTTGACCAACAGCTACCAATTTTCAGCTGCTGGTGAGGTAAACATGTGATCCCTCATAACCCATAAGTCCAGTCCAGAACTCATACACAAATCATAAGGGAGATGAGTGGTCACTGTTTACCCAGTCTGTAACAAAGTAACAAAGAACGTCAATATGAACTTGTGACAGAAGCGTCTCTCGTTCTCCGAGAGGTGGCGACCCATGTGTTTGTTTTAACATGGCACTCGGTCTTCCTTGTCTGATACATTTGGTTTTATTGTCACCCTTGTGCACAATCAGCAACAAAATAAAAATTACAAACAAAATACAAACCAAAAACAACAAAAACAACAATGCGGCTACTTTCGATTGGGACCTCAGATGGGAATGGTTTGTTTTCCTTATCTTGATCAGTCCTGCCTAAGACGGCCACCTGTCTTGTACGGCCACTTTTCTCCATGACAATGGGTGGCCGTCTTACACAGGTTTGACTGCATATGTGAATGTGCTTCTCTTTACCTCAGTCTAATGCATGTCAGTGTGCTTCTCTTTACCTCAGACAAATGCCTGTTCTTACGGCAGCTGACTGTTGTGTCTCCCCAGTTGTGTGGCCACGAGGTCGGGGAGGTGATGGACGAGGTGCAGGACGACGACCTCCTGCCCATGTCTGCCACGGCGCGGGCCATGGACTCCATGAGCACCCAGATAGACCGGGACAACAAGCCGGTCACCTCCAGCAGCAGCAACTTGCTGCGGCCGGCAGACAGTGTGTCCAGCAACAGTTCTGCCATGACGGGCTCGAGTTCTACTGTGTTCGTGCCCCTGGAGCGGGAGATAGAGAACTTGTCAGGGGGGTTTCCAGGAGTTCACTTAAAACGGGTTAGCTTTGTCTCACTTCCACTCTTCTGTTTTATTCTGCATCACATGACAATGTATTAGGGTTTCACTTTGAAGAAAGATAGCTGTTTGTTTGAATTTTTATGTAGCTGAAAAGAATACTAAAATTTGAATCACTCCACAGAAGTGGAATGGGGGGGGGGGGGGGGGGGGGGGGAGAGGATGTAAAATGTCAGTGGGTATATGGCCCCCCAAAAAAATGTGGTGAACCTGTGAGGTAAAATATTAAGCTTGCAATCTACCTAGAATTAGAAATACTGGATTACTGGATGTGCTGCCTTTAGAGACTTGAGTAATTACAATGAAATAATTTAAATGTCTTTTTTAAGGACATTGTGGGCTTCACTGCTGAGGGGATTTATGACTATCAACGAATATTTTCTCTACTTTATAATTTTGGCTCTTTGGATGAATGGTGTTCGATGTGTGAAATCAATAAGTACTGAATTAATAAAGTGGAGCTGACAGCCCTGGTAATCAGTGCTTCCTCTCTTCCGTATTTTTACGGAAATCCGTACTTTCTGCCAGTTCCGTACTTGTTCTATCATCATCAACTCCCTCGGTAAAAAAACTGCGACAGCGCAAGACTACCGAAATTCCGTACTCGCCTTCATATCGTCTTGTATAAGTTACGGATATTTATGGTAATTCTCTCGACAACAAGTTGAAGTTATAGAAACCTGCCAGATTGTTCATTTCCCTGAGTCGGCCATTATTCTCCTGTGCCCTGTGCATTCATTGCGGGTTGGTCCGCAGTACATTTTTACCTGCTGATGGATCAAAATCTGGCGGACTTTTTGTGCCAATTTCCTCTTTTCTATCATTCACTCATTCCTTCTGTCTATCTTCGGATTGTTGCCGCGACCTGAAAATCTGCGCTTTGATCAAGTAAATTGAGTTGTGATCTGAGAAAATTACTGTCAGAAAGAAACTCTTTTGTGAATTTGTCTAGATCTAGAGAAATTATCAATGTGAAGATTCTACGGCATGTGAATGCGATACGGGCCGCGATGAAAGAAATACAATATGCTGATACGGGGTGCCCACTATGGATGCGATCGGGCTGATCGCCCGACTCGGTCGCCTAAAAAACAAACGTGTTTGTTTTCAGTTTCAAATGATTGAGTTGAGCGATCAGCCCGATCCAGCCGTAAGTAAAATCAAGGATTATTTGAATTGGTGTTCTGAGATTGTGATGGGCGACATTCAGACGTGAAAATTTAGGAAAAATTAGGGTATATGCTGGGCAACTGTATTGTGAAAGTACGTATCTTTTCACTATTCCCAGGTTGGCCTGCTAGCAATGGTGCAACGATAAATTAATTGAATTATAGTTACAATGAAAGGGGAACCTGCTTTTAAACATTCCCAGCAATGGAAAGATATATTGGTGAAGAAATCAAACAAGACAAAATGTTGGTGAAAAAATTAATGTTATGGGCTGTAGGCAATCTCTTCAAACAGGCTCCCAAATGCCATTTTTAACCCTCTAAAAGCACTAAATTTCAATTTCTTCAGGGGGTTCGCCCCCTGAACCCCCAACGGGACGCTGTCCGTGGACCCTGCTGGGTCCGTGGACCCTGCTGGGTCCCTGGACCCTGCTGGGTCCCTGGACCCTGCGGCCCCCAGACCCCCGGCAAAATTTTCCTTACTTTCCAGCTTCAGCTCGTGGAAGCACTGGGTAATGTCAGGTAATGTATAAAACAAGAAAATTTATGTGTATGTTAAGTTTAAGAATTTATGTGAATTTTGTGGAAAAAGATGAATGATACATCGTTGCTAAAAGTATACTTTATTGTATCAAATGGTTGATTAAGAAAAAATGCACAAATCTTTGTCTTGCAAGTTTTTAATACTTACAGCTCAAGTCGCACATATATTCCTCACGGGTTCTTGTATCCCCAGGCCCAGTTGCAAGTATTTTCCTCACAGGGTGCTGTAAAGGTTACAAGCATTAAGTCTAGAACAATTGCATCTAGAGTGCATCTGGACCTTGTTTTATTGGACTAAGTATATTTAACAGAAATTGGTAATGCTCGTATTGTATTTCATTTAAATGTTGTATCCTTTTGTCTTTGTATATACAGGGTAGAAATTTTTTTTCTGTTGTTTTTTTTTGTTGTTTTTGTTGGTTATAACGATTACCATCAGGTATAAATAATGTACCTCGCTTAAGGTTTCCTCATCTCTGTATTCAGGTGGATTTCGCCAAGAGGAAATGTTCTTTCAAACTTGAGCGATCTGTCAGCTTCATGGACATAGAGCTGTTCTTTCCTGCCAACTACCCAATGAAAATATGCCCTGCCTTGACAATTATACAGTCCAATTTAGATAAAGAAACACAAGCCAGGGTTGTGAAGGTTTGTGGATGATAAGTTTCAATTTCTCTTATAGGAACGTGTGTGAAACATGCGGATAACTTTAGAAAGACAGATGTACACCATTGGCTGATATTTATAGTAAAAGCTATCTTGTTTGACATCTTTGAGCCAAAAAAAAATCCGTGGCCGAACAGAGGCTCGAACCTGGACTTTCTGCTTTGGAGGCAAGCGCACTAACCACTCCGCCACCACATCACTGTAAGCTACAGGATTTGAAAATACTGCAATAGTGCGTTGCGGTCGTGTTGCCACAGTGAACGACTTCAAAGTGGGAATCCCTCAATGACGTCAAACAAGATAGCTGTTACTATAAATATCGGCCAATGGCGTACATCTGTCGTTCTAAAGTTATCCACATGTGTGTGAATGAAAAAGGAAGAGAATTTTTATATGACTTTCAAAAGGAGACATTTTTCCTTGCTGTTTCATATGGTAAAGAGTGTGAAAGTCATCATTTGTTTATCTGTACTTGTCTCCCTGTATGTCTTAAATACATGTATGATGAATGCTCATATGACCTTATGCAGTTGCGAGCGCCATAAAACCTCTACTAAATACATGTATGAATGTCTTCATGGCTTCTCTCATTGCCACTATTTTTGCAGTTCTTGGACTGAAAAAATTAAAGGGCAGTGTGATTCTCACAAGCTGCGCAGAGAGAATGAGACAAAGATTTCCTGTGTTGTGAAAGTGGTTTGGGATGAGTGTTGGGACACAGAAGCTTAAATTTTAATAGAGTGTGACTTTATGCCAGGGTAGGCATAATTTTTTTTTTTCTATACGGTAGTCTCCGCCTAAGATCCCAGTGCTCGGAGCAAGGAAATTGCGGGATCTTAGGCGAACCGGGATCTTAGCCGACGAACCCAGGGAAGAGTCTATGGTGACCCATGTTAAGGTTCACAGAAAACTGCTGCAATGGTCAGGGAAGAGTTCACTGCACCATGTGATCCCGCCTGGAGAGTTGATGGAAGTTTAGGTGGAGAGCTCAGATGCAGGTGCAACGTTTGGGGAAAACAAACGCATCGGTCAGTTCACACTTCGGTGTGATCCCGTCTGGGGCAAACATTGTACCGTTTCATTCGAGTTTTACTAGGCTTATGTGATCGCATTCTCGACAGTGGCTGATCTTTGACGCGACGGACAGTTCATTGATCTAAACTTTTCCCGCCCGGGTTTTTATTCATAAATTATTATCAGAAATACGGGATCTTAGCCAAATGTAGACCTTCAGAGTGAATCAAAGCGGGTTCGTAGAGGTGACTTTTGTTTAGTAAAAATTCTGTTTTCTTAAAACTGCAGGATCTTAAGCGAACCGGGATCGTAAACGGTGGGATCTTAGGCGGAGACTACTGTATTGGCATCTACTTGGTTTTTCTTTGAGGGTTATGCTCCTGTTTATACATTCACAAACATGTGCTGATGTGCTTTTGGTAGCATTATGCTGAGGTTCAATTTCCTAGTTAATCATTGAAAAATTTCTGTTTTTTTACATTTGTATTAGTATTAGTCGTCCTTCTTCACTTAAAAATGTATTGCTTCTTTGGCAGAATCAAGAGGTTGATGGTTTTCTTTTGTATCATCAATCATGTGAGCTGTAGCTCAAATCTAAAGTCATAGAAAGACAATTCTGTTTCGCCATTGCTCAGGAGGCTTACACATCTCCTTTTTCTTACAGACATTTGGTGATGTATCCACGAAACTTGTGAACCAGCTTATGAACTGTGTGGAGACGAGTCTCCGGCAGATCCTGCCAATCATGGAGAAGTCGAGACCATACTCTTCTCCTCAAGATGGACAGTCTGTGAGTGATATATGGAGATGTCTGATTTCAACTACTTGTCCGTCCTACACTAACATGCTTTGATGAAATTTCATGATCTTGAACCCCTTATAAAAAATTGTCATGTGTCATGACGTGGTAGAATCGGGCGGAAGTCATTTGTCTTGCTTTCGATGAAAAAAATTACCCTTCTATCTTCAAAAGAAGTCGAGGTATTTTGGATTGAAGGAGGTGGGGTTCACCTCGTTTCAGAGGCAAAATAAGTGATAAAATGCGCCTTCAAGTGTGGTAACTCCTAAAGCTGAAGAGTCCTTGAAAACAGTAAAGTTACATATTTTGTGCCTTGAATCAAAGTGTTTCAGTAAACTCACACAGCAATGTGTTTTTAAGTGGACATAAAAGGTGTAGAACCATAAGATAACAATTTGATAAAAATTGCCAAATGGGAAGAAAAATGCTATTATTTTGGCGAGTGCTCGGTTTCACCACGATGCCTCTCATACATGTTTCAGTTGTAATACTCTAAGGCTCATTTATTAAGTGAACTATTCTTTTATTGCACAATAAAATGTATTTCGTATGTATATTTAAAAAAAGTCATCTTGAATTGGTGTTGTGAAGGCAAGAATGTCAGAAAGAGTCTTTTTGTATTGGCCGTCCTTTTAAAAGGGAAATTGCTTTTTAGTGAATAAATTTTGTTTTTGTTTAATTTGGACTGAGGTTTTGAAGTATCATTTTCTCAGGTAAGTTGTAGTGTCATACCTAAGGGTGCGGCTCATCTAAACAAAATGCAGTCAGTAAAGTACACCTGACATTGCCTTTCAGTGTCTAACCTATATCTGTGACAAAGTTCACATTATGAATAAAAGTATTACGTCCCAAATGTTTTCAACTATTAGCAGATTTTTTTTTATGGCTTGGTTAAAATATCATGGAATCTTATCATAGCACAGACTTTATTCTTGAGTACAGATGTTCTTTTTGAGAAAAAGCAGTTTTAAATGGTTTCCAATAAATATAGACATTTTGAAAAAAAAAAGATTTTTTGCAATATGTTCGAAGACAACAATGATCCTTCTTTTAAAAGTTTAATTAACTTTTGGAAATGGACTTTTCTTGTTGTCTTGTCCATTATTAAGATAGTTTTCTTTAAAAGAATGTTGGGTGTGTTTAAAAAAAAATTATTGTATGCTCACAGTTGGAATGTTGCGGGGGAGCTTGAATTATATGATTCAATTTTTCTTTTTTGGGATCCTGGAAGTATCTTCATATGTTGATGTACTGTCAAAGATGTTGTTGTTGTTAGCGATCGAGTAGCATCTGAGCGTTAACTCTTCTGCATGATGCAATTCTGTAATAGCTGCATGTCTGTTCTAACTGTTGTCTTGAGAAGTAGAGGCAGTTAGATGTGTGGGGTGGCTTTGGAAGAAAACATCCCCTCAAATCGGTTAGTTTTCTACCGAAGAACAGATGATGTTCCGTTGTCTCTGAGAGGTAGACACATAGTGGGCAAGCAGCAGACTGCTTTACCCCAATACGGTTGAGATTTTGATTGAGGGGCACATGTTGTGTTCTAAGTTCGAAGATTATGAATTGGTGTCCTTTCCTCAACTCATTGATTTGGATCTTTGACCTATGGTTTATTCATGTGGCCATAAATCATCCTTCCTGTCATACCTGTGGCCCATGGGTTCATCCAGTCTTCTTTGAGGTTTGACTTGATCATTTGGCAGCAGGTGGTGTAATCAATAGGAATATCAGGCTGAGGGAGGCTTGCTCCTTTCTTTGCTAGAGCATCAGCTCTTTCATTTCCCGGTGTCCCAGTGTGAGCAGGAATCCATTGTAGGACCACTCTGATGTGGTGCCTACTTATCAAATTATGTAGACTCCAAATCAAGTGCGGTATATCTTTGTTCGCATCAGTCCCACTCTCAAGTGCCTCTAGTGTTGAGAGGCTGTAAAGATAAAAAATGTCTGTGGTAGCAAGTGGGTTAGTGTCAAACAAGTAGTTGATGTAGTTTGCTATGTTGGTGATGTTCGGCAATGAAGTTAGAGAAGAAGAACCCGCTGGAATTAAAGACTTCCTTTTTTATTCCATTGGGCAAGTTGATCACTGACCCATATCCAGATTTGATTGTTGCCTTAAAGGCAGATCCATCAGTTTATGAGTGGATCCATGTTGGTGGGTAGGAATCAGTTGTTTCAAGTGCAGAATATTTTAGTGCCACAGGATGTGTGTTTTTATTGCTCTTGTCTAAAAGTGTTTTCCTAATTTCTGGCTTTGCTATGGTGAGATGTGGTGGGAGAGTTGATGGGACTTTTTCTAGAGCTTCTCGTCTTTCAAGGAGGTGATGTTTTTCTTGGAGATTGAGGACAGTGTCAAGTACAGATTTTGTATTTTTTAGTCTTTGATTAGGTTTCCACCTGTCAACAAGAATTCTATTTGAGTGGTAATTTTCTAGCCTTTTAGATCTTTCATATACTTCTAAAGCTGCCCGTTTCTAATTGCTCAATATTTGTGTGTACTGTCAAAGATAAGGTACTGCTTTTGTTCGTATTCTATTAAACGATGGACGCATACTTTCATTGTTGCTCCTTTTTTCATCATTTATCTCTGTGTGAATATTTGTCAATTTGAGAAATCTATAATACCTTTTGAGTTTGTATTGTTGACTATTAGCTTGGTTCATTGTTGAGACTTGAATTGAGAATTGTGGGCTTGAATTTAGAGATTTGAAAACGACTGGCTAAAATGATGAAATGCTGAAACTGTGTTTAACTTTCCCACAGTTTATGAGTTTATAACTGTTGGTTTTTGTTGCTACATGGGCTTACTTTTTCTTCAAAATGCTTTCCCACAGCGAGAAGATCGTAAAACAATGCTTGAGAACAAGTATCATGTGGAAAAGGTGAAATCTCCATCCAGCCCCATCTCACCAAGCAGTGCAGCACCCATGTACCCTACAGGAAGCTTCCAAGACTCCAGTGTACCCTTCCCTCGCACTTCAGGCGCTCGCTTTTGTTCAAATGGTATCACAAATTGTCCTTTGTGGATGTGGAACAGTTTTGTTCACCTGTTCTGTTGTATGTGTATTTAGTATGAATTAAGTGGAAGCCATTTCTTTACCCTTTTACTTCCACAGTGGAGTTTCTCTTTCTATGGGGTGGTTGCTGGGGTGGGGGGGGGGGGGTGTAGATTATAAGTGCAACCTTGAATGTGTGATACATTCGAAATGGGCCAAGACGGCTACCTGTTGTTGAGGAGAAAAGTTGTTGCCTTAGACGGGTGCACATCTTAGACGATGTCATTATAATCATAGCTGCCACTTTCCCGCTAAATAGCGGAAACTCCGCTTCATCTAGCTTTTCCCGCAACTTTCCTCCTTCCTCCGCTGGACCGCTCTTGGTCGCAAATTTCATACTTTTTTTCCCCCGCGGAAAACACCGAACCGGGAGAGAGACGAAAACGCGGCTTGCGCATGTCCGCCTGTAGCTTTCTACTTCCGTTCTTCTAGGCCCAGCGCTAGTTTCACATTGTTTATTGTTGTGGAGCAACACACTACAGTGTCGATCGGGCATCAGGACGTTAACGCGCCGAGTTGTCATTGAAATTGGCGGAAATTCGAGAGAAATTGATTCAGAATGCAAAAATAAAAGGAGCTGGAATGAGAAAGAAGCAGCCGGTGTGCGACTTGAAAAGTTCATTAGAAAATTGAACTAGCTGTTTTTTGCGAAAGAAATCGCAGCCCGCGGCACTCCTGTACAATTGCGGTCCCGTTTGTTTACATGACGGCTATTGTGGCTGCTGTGGAAGTGAATCTTGATCTAGATCGAGAAAATCTATCTCTAGATATAATTTAGTTCTACACATATTTAGATATAACTAGATCTAGATTAGATAGCCTAGGCTATGATTTTAATTCAGTTGAGATCTCTAAATAAGAAACACACTACAGGGGCACTAAGTGCAAACGGGACCGCAATTGTACATGAGTGCCTGCGTCCTTGATCCGATACTGCTCTACGTCTATGTACATGTTTAAAGTGAAAGAAATCTTTTTATAAGACACCAGCTGGCAAAAAACACTGGATTTTTAGTCACCAAGTCCAAACTGTGTCAAATTGACTCGAATGCTTGTTAATGTTAGTCAAATTACTGCCTTTATGGGTTTTTTGGGGTTTTTTTTTTCAAATACATTTTAATTCAGTTGCCTATGGTTAACAATATGACAGTTTTCCCTTCCAAAACCGTAGGCTAGATTTTCCAGTATATATTGCCTCTGGATCTCACTGGTTTCGGAGAGCGCGCGTACGCCTTCGCGTGAATTTCCTCCTATTTAAAAATTTATGAGTGGCAGCTATGTATAATATACAGAAAACACAAGGTTGTAAGAGGTCGTTTGTACAGATGATTGTTTTGGACAGGTGGTCGTTAGACTGTATTTACTTTGGTGTATGTCTCTCCTTTCTGTCCTTCCCTTTTTTCCCCCCAAGCTGTGGGACAAGTGCTAAGCCTTCGCAATAATCTAAGTGTGTTGGAAAGAATACTGAACTCATTTTCACGGGAAGATGTTCCCGGAATCTTTCTCGGGCCTTGCTAATCCCCGCACTTGTTTTTGAGGTGTAACAACTTGATTGAAAGGGAAGGGCTGTGGACATTAATATTTCCTGTTTTATAACATTTCTATATGTGAGATGTGCTGACAAAATGAGTTACTTCTAACGATCCAAGAATGGAGATATCGGCTGAAAATCGACACTGGGGTCAGATTTATACATTTTCAATTGATGCCATTTTGTTCAAGTTTACTGAGTCTGTTACTATTACATGCTCACAAACTGTACAAACTTCACCTACCAAGTTGATGAATCAATTTCCATAAGGCTGAAATCCGAGAAGTAACTCATTTTGTCAGCACACCTCATATATTGTCATTAAAAAAAAAATTAAAGGTGCTGCTTTAGTTTCTTGATTTAATATTTGTTATTTTATCTCTGGTTCTTCTACAATTACAAGCATTTTATTCTGACATTAAAGCCAATGAAAGGTATTTTGCTAGGACAATTCATGTAATGTCATGTCCATGATTGTTCTGTCTAAGCTTAGTGTAGTTCGTTTCAACATACATTTTGAAGTATTTTGGACCTGCCTGTAAAAAAAGTCCAGTATTGACATATCAGTAAGCTCTGGTTTTCTATTCTCTTGGCACTGTGTTATGTTTATAGCTACATACTTTTCTGTATTTTCCTTGCTTCAGATCGCCTTGTTGTGTTTTCTGTGCCTGCTTTTCTGAAGAAGGTCCATGAAGACATGGAAGTCACTCCGAGGTATGTATATTTGATGTGCCTGCCTTTTAAAAAATTAGATTATACTTGGGACTCTATTGTGTCTTTCTTTCATGTTAAGGTATTGGAAAGAGAAGCACAATGAGTTACACATGAGCGGTGTCTTTGGTATAGCATTTGGATGCTTTGCTGTGACATGCAGAAGACCATAGTTTTAGTTTAGTTTTAGTAGAGTTTTTACAGCACTCACAACTGCATAAGGTCATATGAGCGTCAGAAGATTAGAGGTGTTACAAGAGAGTAACAAACATAAAAAAGAAGAGGAGATAAGGATTATAGATGTTCGATAGGAAAGAAAGAGCTAACCACACCAGAGCACCCGCCGACCACCCACGACCATAGTTTGATTCCCGTACGGGGAGTATTTTTATTTAGTATCTCCATCTTTCTACTGGGACTCTGTGTGCCTCTCGCCAGAATTGGCCTTGACAGGATGAGTTGACCTCTTTAATTATCTAAATTGTCATCATTGGGGGGTGTAAAACATACATTAAAGATTTTTTTGCTTGTTGCAAATATCTTGTATATTTGAGCATGCTAGAATAATAATAATAATAATAATAATAGATAGCATTTGTATAGCGCAAATCCCCGCTCAACAGCAGGCTCTATGCGCTTTACACTATATTATTACCCCAGCAGACCATAGAACACTCCGAAACATTCTCAGCTTCCCGGGAAGCATACAGTGCAAGCAGCTGATTAAGCGCTCAAACACTAACATACTGACAAGATCTTTCGCTGTCTATAGCCGGGTACCCATTCCCACCTGGGTTAAGTGAGGAAAATTCGTGTAAAGTGCCTTTCCCAAGGACACAACGTCGGGTCCCTGACGGGATTCGAACCCACGACCTTACGGTTGCGAGTCCGAGAGCATAACCACTAGGCCACCGACGTATGGCTTGGGTGACTACTGTTGGTATGTGCTGCTACTTTGTTTCCTTTGGTATTTGCGTCTGTTTTGTTTTTTTCCTTGCTTCATACTGTGCTTCCACTCTTCCATATTTTTACGGAAATCCATACTTTCTGCCAGTTACGTACTTGTTCCTCCATCATTATCAACTCCCTCCGCAAAAATCTGCTACAGCATAGGACTACCGAAATTCCGTAGCAAAAGATCCGTACTCGCCTTCGTATCGTCTAGTACTTGTATAAGTTATGGATTTTTACGGTAATTCTCTCTGCAATAAGTTAATGTTATAGAAACCTGCCAGATTGCGCATTTCCTGCCATCGGCAATTATTCCGCCATGCCTTTTGCATTCATTGCGGGCTTGTCGGCAGTACATTTTTACCCGTGGATTGATCAAAATCTGGCAAACTTTTTTTGCCAATTTCCTCCTTTCTATCATTCATTCATTCATTCCGTCTTAGATTATCTTCGGATTGTTGCCGCGACTGGAAATCTACTTGTGATTTTAGACAGAAAATTACTGTCAGAAAGAAACTTTTTTACAAATTTGTCTAGATCTAGAGAAATGAGCAATGCTAAGATTTTACGGCACGGGAATGCCATAAGGGCCACGATGAAAGAAATTTATGCTAAAATCAACCTAAGACTACTAAAGTCAAGAGTAATTCGAAGTGGTGTTCCGAGGTTGTGACATGCGACATTCAGGCTTGAAACTTAAGGAATATTAGGGTATACGTGGGGTAACTGTATTGTGAAGGTACATATCTAGATTCTCTATTCATTATTCCCTGGTTTGCTTTCTATCAATGGTGCGATGACAAATTAATTGAATTATAGTAGCAATGGAAGAGGAACCTGCTTTCAAACGTTGCCATCAATGGAAATATATTATGCAGATCTTGGTGAAGAAATCAAACGAGACAAAATGTTGGTGAAAAAATAAATGTTATGGTTTGCAGGCAATCTCTTCAAACAGGCTCCCAAATGCCATTTTCAACCCTCTAAAAGCACTAAATTTGAATTTTTTCAGGGGGCTTTGCCCCCTGAACCTTCACCGGGGCGCTGTCCCTGCTCCCTGCTGGGAGACCCCCTTCAGAATTTTCCTTACTTTTCAGCTTCAGCTGATGGAAGCACTGTTCATATCGTCATGTATTTAAACTCATAAAGGACTGGTGAGTTTTAACGTAAAGTATATGATCACATGACTTGGTCTTTTTTTTTGTTTGGCTAAGTGTTTTATGAGGCGCACAACTGCATAAGGTCATATGAGAGCACGGGCACGTTTCACATTTCCAGTAAGGTAGGAATTATGAATATTGCTCGGGTGGTGGCCAGAGCCTACTCTTATCGATTTTGGACCACGAAAGGATCTTTAACGAAAATTTTCGGTCACTGTCAGGTTTCATACCTGGGACCTATTGCACGAGTACCCAACACCTAACCTCTAGACCACGAGAGCCCGCTCACTTGACTTGAAAGCATGAAAAGGTTGCTATTTTTAAATAAGGAAGGCAGTGCAAAAACACCTACTAATGTCTTGAAATTCAATGTCTTTTTTTTTTAAGTTCTTATTTATTTGTGTGGCTGTCTGTGTTTCATTGCTTAATTGCTGTAGTGAGTATGTCATTCTGTGGTCCTCCTTGTCCTAGAGCCCTGTCTGACCTGGTGACCTGCACCCAGTCTCAGTGGATAAGGTCTCAGCCAAGTTTTTCCCTCTCCATGTTGTATGGGAGCCCTCCACCCACTGTGCCAGCTGCTAGCATCAGCGATTTCTTCACAGAAAAGGTACATGGCAGTGTTGTCTAGGGAAAGTGTCACTGGTCTTAAAAAAAACCAGCTTGTTTTTCTAATACTAAGTCTCTATTGTTGATGTGCAGAGGGGCTGTTGTATGAAAATTGCTTATGTTCTTTTCATTACAGTTCTTGAGAAATGACCCACACTTTTGTTATTGCGGTATGTTTATACAGTGAAACTTGTTGAGGAGAAAAATGGTCATTTTTAGATGTGTGGTCCTCTTGGACAGTGTCATTATATTATAGAAAAATGCAAAGAGGGAAGTGGGAAGTGATCATTTGTACAGACGATTGCCTTGGACAGAGGGTTGTAAGAAAAAGTTTAACTGTACTTGTTTAAGTCGATACGGTCCCATTTAGTGAAGATTATTTGTATTCATGTTGTACTGCTCTGATGAGATTATGCTGAGGATAAGGGAACCCTAAAAAATTCAATGTTCAACACTTATGATGGATCCACAGCATGCCAAGAGTAAAAATCGACAGAGCCACTTGCACCACCACCACAAATCTCAGGGGCGGTCACGGGACGCGGGGGAACCTCGCCCACACAAGGAAAAGGATGCGGAGAGACAAAGCAAGAAACTGCAGAAAGTTGGTGCCATCAACATATATGACATCTCAAGCATCAACCCGCTGTCCAAGTATCTGGCAGAAAACTACAAGTAAGATTAAAGTGTGTATGTGACTGTTCCAAAATCTTGTGGCAAAGACCTATGCTTAAGTCTCAAGTTTGTTTGTGCTGACTGTCTTTTATTATGTTCCAATTAGAATTGTTCTGAGCTGTGTTTCCGTGTTTCTTTCAAATTTGAAATAAACCTATCACAATGGTACCATTAAGAGCGGACCTAAAAATTTGCAGTCGGAAACTGGGAAGTCCCTGATGACTGCTAGATTTTTTACCATTGCATGCTGAGGTAGAGTGTGTTCATGTCCACAGAGTCAAGAAGACTGGGGATGTCTGTAAATTATGTTGTTTGTCTGAGGTAACTGTAGACCTGCATGTTTGCTGACAATCGTCTGAAATCCGACCCGCGAACCGGCCGATGCTATCGCTAGGCCCGCCTGTATCACTATCAGTCAATGTGCATAGTGCGAGGCTTGGCCGATTGCCAGCGTCCCCCTTTTTCTCCCGTCGGCTTCGTCGGCACTTTCGTTTTCGTGCCGACCGCCGACGCGCGCACCGCCGACTGCCGACGTCGGCGTTTCCGACATAATTGTCGGAACCTAAGTAGAAATGCGAATACGAAAAAGGACGACAACTTAAATTATCTACTTTCAGTTTCGTGCTCGAGCAGCCATTTTGAATTTCGTTTGTTGACTAATTCAATTGTTCAGATCGTGTGGATTCATTCAAGTCCGACTCTCTTGTTCTAATAGAATCTAGATCTAGATTTAGATCTAGATTTATATAGATCATTATAGACCTCAATGGAGGATTCATATTCCAATTCTATTGTGTCAAACCCTATCATAGGTTGTGCTGTAATCTTTATATTGGTAAAAATAAGCATTTCATCAGGTGCGTGAATTGTTTATTTATTTAGTAAAGATCTAGACTCAGCTGAGTCCCTCTGTTCGGAATCGGATGCGGATTTCTAGTTCAAGGCCTATTCCTATTCGCTTGTTATACAAGATCTAGATCTAGATTTATTTAGATTACTAGATTTCTAGATCTAGATATAGATCTATATGAAGGATTCATTTTATATTCCAATTCTATTGTGTTATTGTATCAAACCCTATAGCAATGTAGATGTAAGCCATATATAGATCTAGAATCTAGATCTAGATCTAGATCTATATGCTCCTTGTTTGTTTTGGAGTGTGGTTTTTTAAATTTAATTTTTTTAAAAATTTAGGACTTGATTTGGCCTTTCTACATGAGGCCCGTTGCAGGTTCTTTTTGGGGGTAGGGTTAGGGTTAGATCTAGGTCTCTTCTTTATTGTGTTTGTTGGGGTGGTCGCTCGTTACTTGGATGTTCTTCTTTATGACACCCACAAAGGCTTTTGGGGGGGGGGGGGGGGGGGTGCGCAAAATTTTCAGACAATCTGGTTGAGGCTCACATGCAGGTCTATAACTGTTTCTGTATTTGTCATTGTGAGTTTTTGTTCCTCCTTTATTTCATTCCCACTCCAGGCTAGATTTGCAGGATATTCCTGGCACTTGTGATCACAATGCTGCAGTGGCCATGAAAATTGGACGAAAGGACTTGGTTCAGGTAAGGAATCTTAATGTATTTGTCAAGTCTATTTTACAGACGTACTATTTCACATATTGGTTGTTGAAATTGTAGTGTATTTCTTAGTCGTGTCGTTATGCTCAGTTGATTTTATGCTGGGCTATGGCAGAGATGCCAACCAGTACGATTTTACGTATTTTAGTACGATTTTTTTCCGAAAATACGCGAATACGACTTTTCAGGAAAAAATACGCATCCTGGAATGCGAAAAATATGAGATCCAGTTTGGGCGAGTAAACCTAATTATCTCAAGTCCCCTGTTTTGTCAAAATAGTATCAGTATCGCGGAACTGGAGTATTTGAAAACCAAGTCCGATAAGGTCAGTAAGTTCATTTTTGCCGGTCACGATTGTGATAATATTCATTTAGCTTTTCCTCCTCCGAGAGTACGTTTTACTTTCACACGAACTGGCGGCTATGGCGGCAGGCGTAAGACACCGAGGCTTGATCGGGAAAATCAAGATCTACTTTCGCTTTCGTTACCACCGAGAAGTTTGCCAGCGGTAGACTGATAACGCAACTTATTTGTGACATGCAGGCTGTGCAGTGTAAACGCTGTGTTGCCGTGCAAATAAAATTTCTTGAGTTCGTCTCTGTGCTGTTACTTGTACTGTAGGAAAAAAAGAAAAAGAAAATACAAGCGTCGTCCGATTTTTAGATTGTCGGGCTCGCCATCGTGACCGGTCAATGAACCTGCGCGCATTTGCATCTCAAATAAATGCGGCATCGTGTGAGCAAAGACCGTGTTTGGTGGGAGTAACGGCGTTGCCAAGTATAGGTCTACGGGAAGGGATTATTGTTTTTTGTTTATACACTCGAGGAGGGGGGGGGGAGGAGGAGGTGTGAAGGCAACACCAGAGGGGAAAAACTTGGAGGCAAATTTCAGAATTTTGATTAGAGTTCTCTGCAAAGCGCGCGTTGGTGCAGGCCGTGTGCGGAATCTGGACCCTTCATACTTTGCAAGTGTGTGTACATGTAATTGAAAAAAAATGTTCGCGTGTCATTGGATGGGTGATAGTAAATTATGCCTACAGTGTTTGTTGTAGCTTTCGGTTCAAGACGGGCAGATTTTCAGTGTCACTGCATCTTGCCCTCCCACAGTTGTTACAACTCTCACAGTGCATGGGTCTACTTGAGCCATTCAAGTTATTGCTTTTCTCTGAGTTTGAGCAATAATTTGAGTCTGTCAGTTCATAATATGAATCATGACACCCAGACTGGTTCTTGATAGTCGAAATTCTTGTTCTAGGCTCTTCCGAATGCTCAAAACAGGATTAATTTTTTATATAATAATGAGAGGAAAATATTATAACAGACTGAAATATTTAAGTCAAACAAGACCCCAGTACAACACTGAACACTGACATGTTGTTGACTGGATACATGTATATTGTATGCGTGTGTGCTCCCTTTTTCGAGCTGGTGAGCTCGTAAATTTTTTTCAGGAAATATTGCTGGACAACCTGAACATTTTACTAGTTGGTCGGTTGGTCGTGGAGAATACACATTTTCCCCTGAAAATACACATTTTCATATTTCCCAATACTCATTTTGGTTTTGTTTGGTTGGCATCTCTGCTATGGTGTGTATGAGCCCTGTTAGAATCCTCAATGAGGTGGGATTACTGGAGATGGATGTTAAATAAGGGGTCTTGCCACTTAAACGACGCTAGAAAATTGAGAGAACTCTACACCATGATTGTGGCCCTTGATGCTCATCCATTTTTCAGTGGATGTTTGGAGGGTGGTATTATAGGGTCCTACTGCTTTTGTTGTTTCTATTTGTCTTGCTTTTCCCCTGTGCTAAATGATCATTGTCATGCGAATGCACTTTTGTTTATTTAAATTAAACCAATCTTTGCTCCCCTTGGCTGACAGACACAGTCAGTTGACTTAGTTAAAAAATGTTCTCATCATGTGCAAGAAATTTGTGTCTGTTGTCAGAATGACATGAAATTAATTGTTTTTACTATATTTTCTATATTGTTTGCTATTGGTGTGGTATTTAACTCTTTAACTTCGTGGGGGGTAAACCCACCTTGCCAGGCCCTTTCTTTGGTACTATATCTAATAATGACAGAAACGTCACTAAATTGGTAATTAAATCAAAACAAGTGAACCTATTTTGATTGTTCTTCATCTAATGAATTAACTCCCAATAAAAGAGACCCGTTTTCGGCCATTGCCGAAAAGTATTTGATGTTGAAGTCGTCGTAAAGTGATGTGCACGAGCCGCTGTCAGAGGCTCACCAGCACAGGGGTTCTGTACAGGCGAGCTGCTGGGAGTAGCTTACGGGAGATAAAGAGTTAAGTTTTTACCCATCAAAACCTAATTGAGTCTGGAAAAACAGCCTCTATCTCATGTATTCTAGTGTTCACAACTGGGGAACTAGATCGTAGGGAGAAGGGGGGGTCAAGTGAATACAAAACAACAACGTGCCCCAACAATCATCAAGTCATCTCCGAGTAATGAAGCTTGTTTTGAATTCACATGTTTCAGCTGTGGAAACTGATTCATCAGATGTCGCATCCAGTGCTACGACCTTCACCTAACGTAGAGCTGGGACCTCCATGGGCGTACCACCCGTTTGGTCGGGGCATGGTGGAAAAATTGTAAGTTGCTGACACTGGTGTTTGTTGCTCTTTTTGTATTTTTAGTCACTTTTTTTTGTCTGCGAGACATCTGTGTCACGACGTGGTGGAATCAGGCGCTCGTCAATTTTTGGGCATGTGGAGTTATTGGTATCTTCTTAAAGCTTGTTCAGTTGCCTTGCCATAGGTGAAAAAAAATGCTCTTCTATCTTGAATAGAAGTCAAGATATTTGAGGTTGAAGAAGGTGGGGTTTCCTGGTTCAAAGGTAGAATTAGCAAGAAAACGGCAGCCAAAGTTTTTTTTTTCTATAGCTTGATTGTCCATGGAAACTGAAAACACATTTTTATTGTGCCTTTAATCAGCGTTTGTCAGTAAGATTCACACAGAAACGTGTTCATAATTGGACAACAATGGTGGTAAGCCAAAAAACAAAAATTTGATAAAAATTGCCAAACTGGCAAAATAATGCCAGTTTCTTCAATTTCATTATTTTGACGAGCGCCTAATTTCACCACACTACCTCACATTTTAAGTGGATAAAAAAAATATATTTGTTATTAGTTGTGTGTATTTTGGCTTTCATGCGAGAGGAAGGAAAGAAAAGAAACTAAAAATTACTTTTGCTATGTTACTTGCTATATTTTGTCTTTGCTGTTGAAAAGGTATCTATCAGTCTTTCTCCCTTGGGCGGTGCACTGGTTAATTTCTAGACAGTTCGCCTCTAATAATGTTAAGTTCAGGTGCAGTATCTGCTTACTTTATTCTGATGTAATACTGTGGTATGTATCTTACATTGAGTGAGTATAATAGTGTTAGGAAAAGTTATGATTTCTTTTAGCAGGCAAAAGTCTTTTTATTGTAAAAGAGTTGAGGTTTTGATTAATACTGTTGTTGTGTGTCACAACATTTGTTATTAATGTTGTAGTGTTAACTTTGTTTTAGCATTTGGTTTTTAATGAAAGTGGTCACAGGATAGAATCAAGATAAAAAGTGTTTGTTGAAAATAAAAGTTTGGTTTGCAGAAAGAAGATTTTTTTAGGTGCTGTTTAAAAAAATTCTATAAAGTTGGTAGCTATGAATTATCACAGATCTTGATAATGTTCTCAGTATTTGTAGATGCGGTTTCCAAGTAATGATGGTAGTTGGATTTTGTCTTTCAGCTTGTCCCATTATGGTCAAGTACGAGATGTACAGACTATGGCTATGATCTGCTGCATGTTCTGGGATAAAGACCCACCTATGATGGACTTGGTGGCTTCCGGAATCTCCAGGCAGGAGTCTCGCCTCTCTTTTGAGTATGCAGCAGCCAATGTAAGTCTTGTTGTCCATTGTACATCACTTACAAAGAGAGATTAAATGACTATTTGATAGTTTTGGCAGCAGGTTGGCCTGTTTTTGTTTTTTTTTCTTGGGGGTGGGGGGGGGGTACATTATATTCTGATGGGGAATTGAGAAAATTGACAGATTTTGCTTCTTATGAATTTAATCCAGTTTCATACGGCACTGACACACTCTCATATCAAGACTAATGAGAAAGTTAACGATAATGATCGAAATTGACTGGAGGTCAGTTCAGGACATGTGAGCTCGTGGTCATCTTTATTTGAATGCTGTACTCAAAATTCAGTTGTCAAGCTCAAGTGAATGCTTGGGTCTTTTCTGAAGGGTGTTGTTGTCACTCACGTTTGTCTGTTTCAGAGAAAGTCTCGTGCAGTGCAGGTGATAGCATGAGTGTCCCTAGCAACATATTTTACGCACTAAATACTTTTTTTTTTTGGTTTTTAGGCAAGTGCGCTTTTAATGTCAGAAATTACAGCAGAAATGAGATGAAAACTTCTGCTCATTGTGGCTTGACTATGTAGGACGTAAACTGTGAGCTAGATTATGTAGAAGTGTTTATTAATTTGCGTCTATTTTGTTGTCATCTTTGGAGTGTTGTTATGATACAGAGTTTGAAATTCAAACGGTCTTCTGAACTCAGAAACCCGAGATTCCAGGAAGTGAGGTCTGGTTCCCATTTTTTTCCGTATGGTGTTGCTGTTAGGAACAATGCCAATGTTTTTATCATTCACTCTGTAATGCAGGGTAGAACTAAAGTTCCTGATATTTTTTTTTGTTGACAATAAGTGTGTTTTTGTTTTCAGTTCAAGCAATACTGGGTATACTTAACATATTTTCTTGCTGATAGGATAACGGAGTCAATTGATCAAGATGTCAGAAACACAGATGTCATGCATTAATGTGTGAGAGGAGTAATGTAACAAGTGGATGGGGTGGGAGGATACTATTTGAGCACAGTATAAGAGAGAGTGATAGGTAGGTGGTTCTTTGCAGTCTCGCCACATGCATTGTTAACTTCTGACCTAGACAGCAGCAGCCTTTCTGTGTGGTGGGCTTAAAGGTTTAAAACTCATATAACTTCAATGTTATAGAAAACTCTGTTTCATTTACAATAAACAGTGCTTTAATACAAATTCAACTAGAATTTTAGCTCATTTGAACTTAATGATGTGGTTCCAGTGAGTCTCCAAGTTATCCATGCTCGACAGTGGGCAGAGACGTCAAATTAAAAAAAAAATGCAATGTCATTAATGACAGGCTATATTTTTGTTGTTGCTTAACTAGACAAAAGAGATGATTGTTCTTGTACGAGCGGTACTCAAAATTGGCGAGTAAACGTGTATTTATTTGGATTTGGCTTTTTAAAAAGGAAGTTTTGGCAAAATGACTGTTGATTCCTTGGATTTGTCGAGGTGACTCGGGGCACTGAAGGCCACACTATGTGGTAACTGTAGTAATGAATGATTTGAAGCTTTTAATGCTTATTCTTCTGCTGTTTGAGCTCTTGTGCCTACTCCTGGCTACGAAGGTTTAATCACAGCTTCAGGTTTAGTGGCTTGTCCTTGACTCAAAGAAGTCTTTACTGCTGGGCGTTTTCTATTCTATAAAAGCACAGACGCAGTGTGTTGTGCTCAAAGGAGTTAATGACTATTTTGGGTCTGAATGAATGAGACAGTAATAAGGACCCCCCCGGGGCAGTGCTACTGACTGAAGTGTCTTTAGGCCTTTCCCAAAAGGGGGACATTACCATGTTCTGTTGCACAGTAGAATTGTAAATGGGGTGATTCATCAATTTCATGCTCCTAACTTTGCCGGAATTGCAACAGGGAACTGCTGCTTTTTCTTTCCTCTTCCTTACTATCGTCATTTTCTTCTACTTCTTTTGTATGTTTGCCACTCTCTTGTGACCCACTATTTCCGCGGTGCCTGGATAGTGGAAGCAGACTTTGTGCTGTTGAAGCTAGAGAAGTGAGCAGAATATGTCCTGTAAGGACTTCTTTGTTGACATCCACCCCTTGCGCTCATATGACCGTATGCAGTTGCGAGCGCCGTAAAACCTCTACTAAAACAAACAAAAACAGTAATATGGGAAACGAGTGAGTCAGTGGCAAGACTTGTAGTTGTAGATGAGGCAGTGATATGGGTAGTGAGTGAGACAGTGATATTTCTAGTATCAATCAGAAAAGATTTCCAATCCTCTAAATACATGTTTTATAAAGGGAATGCTTTTAACTCTTTGCTTGCCTGAGGTGCATTTGGCTTTGACCAGCCCTTTTGTGTGTAATTGAATGATTTTGTTTGGTTGAAATTATGCCCACGGTCCCATTTCTAATGCCTGGAGCAACCCATGATGAGCAAAATTTAAGGAATAATAGTGTATGATTTTTCAGTCATTGATAATTAATACTGCTTTAATAGCTTTTGACTCATTTAAATAGACTGTCCTCCCAATTCAATTTATGTTCATACTTTTCAATCAGACTTGTCTGCCCAGTTCCATTTTATGTTCATACATTTCAAGACAAATTCTAGGTGCGCATGAGTTTTCAACGAGTCCATACAAATGGCTACTTTAAAACAGAAATAAGGAATAAGACAGATCTAGCCCATGAACCATAAAGGACATTTCGGTTTTCACGAGCCAAGTCTTTTAATGTGCAGGTCTCAACGCAAAGATGTTTGTTAGGAAAAGGATTCAAGTTTAATCTCATATTTCATAACCAGGTTTTACAGTTCCCCAGTCCAGCTGAATATACACAAAACCACAAATACAGGGTTCATGGTAGTTCTATGGGAACATAGAGACTGGGCATTTTAGAAAAATAGATCAATAAATAAATTTATTTGTGAGTCAGTGAAGATATCTCTTTCATTTCTTTCTCTTTGACTTTTTCTCATTAGCACTCGCAGCAAAAAGCACATAACATATTGTCACTGATGAGCACAGTTTTATTGTTTCAGCATTTGGATATGTAGTGATAGCTAGTTTGGGGAAAATATTTTCATTCACCATGGTCTCAGATTAAAAATTTTTTTTTGGTTTTTTTTTTTGGGGGGGGGGGGGTTTCCTTGTTTGTTTTTTGTTGATTAATCAGTATCAGTTTATGTCTGGGAGACAAGATGTAACATGAGTTGCCACTCTTCTTGGAGAAGAGCAATCATGCTGACATAAATTTTAATGAGAAGCTCTTTGTAATGGGCTGAAATTCTATACTGGCTAACAGTACCTAACTATTGATTGTGGTTTTCGAGTTTCCCTCACTGTCCCCTGCCTGTTATTTGTGTGTCCTTTGTCGGCCAATAACAGTCATCCCCTGGCGTCGTTCATCAGATGGAGATCACTTTGGCTAGCAGCTCGGACAGTGGGTGGAATGTGCTTCGTAAGTTCCATAGTGTTGCCCCCCAGCAGGGCGAGCGACACAGTGGCTAGATTCTCACCCTAAGTTTGACAAACACACACAGTGAGGAGGTCAATTAATTCTCTAAACAGGCTCGTCTGCTTTGGCTCTTGGTGGATACACCAGTGTTCTGTCGGTGCATTTTTGCTTTTGGAACTGAATTGAGTCGAACTGGATGGTTTTTCCAAAAATTGTAGATGTGAACTGCACCAAAATACTGTCCCAAATCCCTTGAAACTCCACTTTGGTCCCCTTCCTTTACCAGTCTTGTGTTTTAAATGCTTGCTTTCAATGTTGTTTTACTAAAAGTTGACAAATGTAACAGTGCACACCCTCCTTTTCCCTCCCCTCCACCCACTGTACTTGACAATGGCTCAAATAATGATCTTTGCTTGTACTTGAATCTTCTGCATTTTTAAGATGTAAGTAATATCAGAGAGTCAGTACATTTCTTCTGTTGCATTTCTTTCAGTTTAGCCATTGTCAAACTGTAAGGGCATTTTAGAAAATTGATTATAGACAATAGTGCCTTTTAGTGAGGGTGGACACTGCTACAGGAGTCATTTGTGATTGGGGGAGAGAATGTCGGCTCACTCTGTCTGAAAATGCTCCATTTTTAACAATTATGTAATGATGGTAATTTGATAATCTCCATGGTAATACAAGGGTCGATAAAAAAAAGTAATGGAAGTTGTGAAATAATTTCTCAAAAACTTCTAAATGCTGAGGACCTGAAATTTTCACAATGCCCAAAATATTCCCTTAACCTTGTGTGCAGGATTCCAGCCATCATAGTCATTCCTGGAAGGCAAAGGCAGTGAGCTTTTGCTGTGCCTGACAGCAGTCAAATGACAACTCTTGTTTGGTCCTGAATGCATTCAAACATTCATCCGGCAAGCTTATCTTTCAGAATAGGAGACAACTAGCACTCAGAGTCACAGGGAGCTAAGTCAGGACGGAAGGCTGGACGAGGTGAAACAGGGACTGTTTGCTTTTCTTTGCACAAGTGGTCCTTGTCTTGTAGGGAGCTGCACTGTGGTGTAGGAGCGTTGTTTGAGAGGTTGCAATCTTTGCTCTCTGCTTATCGACATTCTTCAACTTAGGCAGTACCTAGTAACGCACAGTAAGAAGTCATAGTAGTATTATGTGGCATGGTATCAACCACAAAGGGATCACCGTAATGAAAAATACAATGAAAAACACAATAAAAAGCCTTTTTCTCATTGAAATTTTAGACGCTTTAGAAAGCTGTCTCCTTTCTCACCTGTCCATATGCAATTCCGCCATTTTGATGGAATTCCACAAAAGGCAATCCATTTTTCATCTCTTGTGACAATATCTGTCAGTCATGTGTGTCCCCGGGGGCTCTTAACATGTTGAGCAATTCTGTGTCACATCTCACTGGCTCTCCTTTTTCTTCCTCATTTAATGGGGGTATCCAACATGCACACGGTTTTCTGTTCGTTTAATTCTCTTTATAAGTATCGAACTGGGTTATATGTAATAAACAAGAACGTTCTTTAAAACCACTCAGCTTATTTTCATGAATCAGTTCTGGTCATTCAGCAAGTTTACAGCACATAAAGATGCGTAAACTGGTGTTTTTTCGGTGGAAATTCCACTCTTCTAAAATGTCCCAAACCATTCTTTGTAACATGAAATTATCTTTTATAAGCTTCAAAAGAAAGAAAAAAACGAGAGTTGGTTTCACATGAAACTCCAATGGTTGGTTCGAGAGTATAATATAGAATACTCAGATGTTATGCTTTCATGAGACTGAAGTCAACTTCTTAGTCTTTAGATGGCAACTTCCATCACTTTTTGATCCATCCTGATATACCCTGGTGGTAAGTGATGTAAATATTAAGCAATATCTCCATCTTGGAGCGCACAACGGACAGGGATTGGACAACGTTTTGGGTCTCAAAGTGCATATCAACTGCTCACTGTAAGACTCCATCATTATGTCTCTTTTCAGAATGGTGTATGGCGGAGTCTTACGCCAAGCAGTCAATATTTTCTATTTGCAATTCTTTGTTACTTTTGCTTTTCTTGTCTATTATGACTTTGAATGAAATTGGTTTAAGATGGCTGGTTACTTTTGAGCTCTTTCAGTGGAGAAGTATTGAAGAGGTGGATGTTTTTTCTCATTAAATCCTATGCCTTAATTTCACAGGATTGTGTTTGCATATGGTTGTTTTTTGTTTTATTTGTGTTCTGTAATTTTTTAACGTGTTGGGATTTTTAGGTTAGAGGTTTTGGTGTACAATTATTTTTGTGTTGTTCATGTTGTGTAATATGTTTGTGCTGACTCTTGCAGGGCTATGACTATGAAGGTTTGTACCATCCCAATTCTTTCTTTAACAACCTCTTCAAAGAGGCATTATGCCTTACAGTATAGCTTTATTTTGCCCAGTCGCATTCTTTAATATTTGCTTTACTATTTCCAAGATATGAAATCATAGTGCTTGAATAAAGCATTCTAAAATATCTGTTAATCCATGTTTGTGTTATCTTTGACTAAACAAGTCAGCAAATATTGAAATGTTAATATTTTTTTTAGTCATCCTGTTCTGTTATTTCAATTGGTAACAATAGTAAAAGAACGTTATATATCACGGCCTTTAGAATTTTTATAGATTTAAATAAACCCCCTTGTCTGAAGTCTGGGAAAAAATAAGGAGTTCCTGGTTACTTATACTGATTATAATGTTTGTGTTGATTTGAATGGAGCACATTACACTGTATGCCTATAAAGATGAAAGTTGTTGACTTTAGTATATTGCTTCTTAATGGCGGCTCATATTTCTTGTATGTCGGTTGTGAGGAATTAAAAGCAAGAGACAAAACTAGTAATAAGCCATAGGCCTACATCATTGTATCTCCCCCTGAACATTTATGAGGGATCTTTGTTTCACCATTGTAAAATGTCTGAAATATTGATCTCAAGTATAAATAAATGAGGTTTTTTTTGTTAGCTGAGTTTATGCCTCCAGGTTATGTATGCTTCTTAATGGGTCAGTTTCTTTTTCTAATTGAAAATGGTGTAGATCTGAAAACATTAGAGATACTTTGGGTTTGTGACATTTATTTTAGGGTCTTTAAAAAAATTCCTTCCTTCATGCGTAGTTTGCAGGGTTAGATTTTGTGGTTATTTAGCCACCATGTAACTAAATGATCAGGTGGCAGGACCGTATAGCTTTACCTTGGAAAAGTTTGATCTGTTAATGAAAATTAAGTCATATAATATAATATATTAAAAATCTTTTGCTGTCACAGCCTTTGCATAGTTTGCACCTGTCTTTTGTATTTGAAAATTCTTACCATGTTATTTCTTGACAAAAACAGAAACGCTTCCTTCATTCCAGTTCTCTTTTAACTCTCGTTGTACAATTGTTTGATATCAGTGGATGTATCGTTTTACTGCACCACTGTTAATGCCATACACTAATGATATGCCTTTAACATCTTTTGTGGGGGGGGCGCTTATATTTGAAGTGTCGTTACACTTTTTGCGTGATGTGGGGCCTACTTCGGCCAACATGCTTTGCAGAGCTTATTATTCCATGATGCAATCAGTTCCCCTGGGTCTGTGTCTTCCTCTCCACTTGTGGATATTTCTGTGATGCTAGCAGTGATTCTCATGCTCTTTTTCTCTCTCTCTCTTTTTTCCCCATTTTTACATGGCTGCCCATTCCCCCTTTCCCTTCCCCATACAGCAGTACAACCCTTACCACACAGTCTCTTCGGTCACCAACTTGCTCAAGGGGTGGACATCTAGTAAGTGGTCTGGCAGAGCTGCCTCCCCTCTGGCCTGTTATTCACAACACATGCATGGCACATACTGCGGGTCCTGAGCAAACCGTTCACTGTGCAGCTTTTTCGCTGTTGCATTTTAGTGTTGTTCTTACAAGAGGTCTGAGGTGCATTTGAGGCTTTTGCTCTCTACCGTGAAAGCAAACTCATATAAGGAAAACTAAAGTCGAAAAATTTCATGACAGTTTGCAAAATTACTGTAGTGTTAGTGTGTGCAGATATAAATGGCAATAAATGTGAATCTACAAAGCCCTTGATATATACTTTGTTCACTAGAATTGGGGCTAAGCACAATACGTTGTAAAAAAAGTTCCTAGAATCGCTTCCTCTTTTTCTAGAAGCCCTTGTCTTGACAGTAGGTAAAGATGTATTACTTTGTGAGGAATGTGGCTGTTGTAAATGGCTGGAAACTATTGTTGTAATGAAGATCTTGAAATTAATCAGAAAAGTTTTGTAACTGAATTAAGTTAAAAATTTGCTAGTTTGATATTTAATTATAACTAGATAGACGTGAATCAGAAAAAAGTATTTCCAGCTCTGAAGAAAGTAAAGTGTTCCTTTTCTTTTCTTTCAATTCGATGGTTATGTGACCCTGCCATAATCAAACGTAAAAATTAAGTGGTCCATCAGACATCAAGTTTTGTTTTCTACAAATGATTGAATGAACTGGGTACCTTTGATCTCCTCATTCATTTTCTCTTTAGACACTAACAGTTTACCAAGAGTATGCTGCCTTTTGCTGTGTTCTTTTGAATCATAAAAGATGTAATTGATGTCCGAAATTGATGGCATAAAAACAAAGTCATTCCGAACATATTTTTTCCCTTGAGTAATCTGTTGCTGTTGATACTGAGATTCTGCCTGGTTTTCCTGCACTGTGGTTTTCATTTTTGCATCAGTAAATTTTTTACCCCCTAGTGTCTATCTATACTTCAATGTTCCCAAGAATAAACATGCAGAGGGGAGAGCTCTGTGGCTGGCTTGCTCGTGCTAATATCTCTTTATTTGGGTTTCCACGTGTATTGCCCAACTCCTATAGGTGCTGTGCTTCATCTCAGTTACCATAACTGTTGATTTTCTTTTCCAATATCTCACAGTTGTTGTTTTTGTTTTGCCTGATTCTTTCTGTGTGTAGCACAAGACTCAGTAACCTCAATTAGACTATGCAGAACGTGCGTTTTCAGGTACAGGATTTTTAACAAATCTTGTGACTAGATGTAGCTTCCAAGCACTGCTGAAAAGGGACAGCTTTTTTCTTGAAGTAAACTTCTGATTTACTCACAACAGTATTTAAATATCACTGTGGCTTCCTTATACACCACTGTTTAGACAGCTAACCCCTGGTCTTATGGGACGAGAGCACTCCACTCATACCTTTTGCAGTATTCCGAGTTTGTTTTGAAGTTGTTCATATTTATCTCTTTCTGTAGTGAATGTTTTTAGACCCTTTTTCCCACTCCGCAGAAACTTTTAAGTTTGCAGTGTTAATAGTACAGTCTTGTAAAACGTTGAAAATTGTTATTTTGGGAAGGATTTATTGGCCTTGCGATTTCACTTTGCCATATCTTTGGAATGTGCTGGTGCATCATTTGGCCTTGACTGGTGTAAATTTGATGAACTGGGTTATCACAGTGTCCAAGACGTTAGGTGTTTGTTTTGATATCATGTTAAAAAGAATTCCATTTCTTGGCAATAGGAGATCTGGTTCAAATTTGGGGCAATAATAAGACTGAGAGACTGTGTGTAGCTCTTTCTAATAAAAACTTGTCAAAATCTCCGTGGTGAATGCCTTTGTAAGGTCTCAGTTATTAGCTAACTTTCCCCCTGTCTCTCCCACATGGCTTTTTCTCAGACATACACACTTGCCACAGTTAAATATGCACTCACAAACAAACTCACACAAACCATTGCGCACAGTCATTCACTCACATTCTCAAAACATTTTTGTTTCCTCTAGCTAAAAAATATGCAAGTAGTTTAGTAGTGATCAGATTCTGCCAGTAATTAATTTTAATTCTTAAATATTAATATAGTTCCATTGACATTGCAAACAAATACGTAGACTTTGCAGTTTACAGGTTTAAAAAAAAGCTTCCTTAAAAGTTCCTTTGGACTGCAGGTAGTAACAACTGAAACAAGTAGTAAAACTTTTGTGTCCTATCCTTGAGATGCAACATATTCAGGTGACTGAAGATGCCACGCTTGTGATTGCCTTTAGGGCAGGTGCACTTAAAGGTTTTGACAGTTCTCTCTCTCTCTCTCTCTCTCTCTCTCTCTCTCTCTCTCTCTCTCTCTCTCTCTCTCTCTCTCTCTCTCTCTCTCTCTCTCTCTCTCTCTCCCTCCCTCCCTCCCTCCCTCCCTCCCTCCCTCCCTCCCTCCCTCCCTCCCTCCCTCTCTCTCTCTCTCTCTCTCTCTCTCTCTCTCTCTCTCTCTCTCTCTCTCTCTCTTTGTAAGGCTCCTGTGGGTTCTGTACTTTTTGTGCTTTGTGTGTCAGAATCGTGGAGCTCTGACTGGTAGCTTTTGTGTCTGCAAAGCTGCCAACTCCTTTCCAAAATCAACTTCCCCATAACTTTTAATTCACCGAAAATTCACCTTTTCTGACTTTCTGGTTGCTGGTTCCTCCCTTTTAATAACTTCCCCTACAATACTCTGTTTCCCTTTTATTGATTTTGTAAGGAACCAGTTAAGGTCTATGATATTGATCCTGTATTTTTAGTGTGTCTGTTGTACATTAAGTCCAGAATTGTGTGTTCATAAAAAAAAAGGATAACCCTTGTCTTTTTTGCGTTTACTGCTTTTTTTTTTTTTTCCAGAATATTTTTCTTTTCATTTATGTTTCTTATTGGTTGGCAGGTCTGTATGATGCTTCTTGGGTAGTCTGAGTGCATACAGTCTGTAATATCTCAGGCACCTCGTTAGTACATGTATGTTTCCTGTCTGCGTTTTGGTTCAGTGAACTTTGGCTCTGTACCCCATTCTCTCCCACCGTGTCTTATTATCTGTCATTTTTTATACTAGAATCCATTTATTTCCTACCGATCCTGGTGTACCTTAGTTTCTTAGTCGTTGCAAAAGCAGTTATCAAAGTCTTTCTGTAGTAATGTCTGTATTATTTTATCAGTGTTCTGTGTGTTTAAGTCTGATTTGATGCATTATGAACAATTTCCTGGGTATGAACCATATCTAAAGTAGTCAGCAGTCTTGAAGGTTCCTTGGTGGCCACAGTTTAAACTTAGTGGATGATGGACAAACCCAAGATTTCAAACTGAATCTCTCTATTTTCTTTGCCTATTATGGGAACAAGTTATTATTTTAATGGAAGTTATGTCATAAAGTCACTTGAAAAAAGTGGGAATATGAAACTGTGAGGTTGGATCAAAGAGGGAATGTAAAATTGTGAGGTTGGAGGTTTTTTCTTGGCCAGAGTTTCTACTTTTCTCTTTGTTGTATGATCAGGAATGCAAGGGATTATGAGGAATTTGAAGTTTGAGTTGTAACTAACCCGTCTTATGAAAAGAGATTAAATAAAGGATTGGTTCCAATGCCTGTCACCAAGTAGAAATTACAGTATCTTTTCTGACGCACCAAAAACAGCCCCCTCTTAATTATATTTTCTTTGGAATGGGCAATTTAAAATGACCATTCTTTATGTATTTGAATTGTAGAGCTGATATTACTGCACTTCTCGTTCTGGCATGTACTGTACTTGAACACAAAAAAACAACAAAAAAACATGTATTTTTAACGCTCAAAATATACTACGACCACCTCCTCCTGCCTTCCCCTCTCTTTTCTGCTCTCTCTTTCTCCGTTCTCTCTTTCATACTCATACATAGTGCATATTCATTTGTATATATTGAGACTGACATTTTCATGTCAAACTATAAAGATACATACAGTGGAATTCGGATTTAAAAATAGATACGCTTGTTGCAGGAGAAAAATGAGCAAAGCTATGTCAGCGGGAGCTGCTCACCCTTCAAGCGACTTCGTTGAATCCGAGCTTGCTCATTTTATATGATATTTTTATTGATTTTTATAAATAGGAAAAAACCCGGAAATCCAACTCCTTTTGTTGAACTCGAATTATTGTTGAATCTGAATTAGTTTAATCTGAGTTCAACTATATACTAATTGTCACTTAGTGCCATAATATTTTCCTTTTTAAGGTTACCGGTACATTTATTTTCAGTCATGTTTTATTGGATTTTTAAAAAAGTTTGGTATAGACCCCCTTTATAAGGATACTCCATTTGGATGGTTCCAAATGAAGAAAAAAAACCCTTGAATGTCATACCAGTACAGTTTTACCCTCAACAAATATCATTATTATCAGTTTAGTTAAATAATGAATAGATTAATATAGTTATAAAAAAAAGTGTTGTGGTAGATTGTTCAGTCTCAGTCTCAAAACATATGATTAAATCTTTTGGTGGAATAATCAGTATATTCAAATATTTTAAACATATTATAATTCTCCAGTCTCAGTAGGTATGACATTGAGCGTAACTTGCTTACTTATGCAATCTAACCGCATTTGCCCTTTTTTTTTTCATGATGTGCCATGTAGTTGCTGAGCCCATCTCCTCGGCTGCTCCTACTCCTCCTCGCCCCCTCCACATGGTCTCTCCAGCCCCCCTATCTCCACAACAAGTGTTGCCACCTCCTACGCTCCCACCTCCCCCTCCCATGACATCATCATCATCATCATGTTCAGCCTCGGCCGGCTTGGCCAAAAGTAAAGGCCGTATGGGAGAGGTGGCCTCACAGCCTAACCTGGCCGCTTTGTTCCGTGCAGGTTTGTAAGCCAACCTGAATGTCCACCGCATAAGTCCTACCGTTCGTGTTCTTTCCACTCAGCTTTCTGTATATAACACCCCATTCTGTTACATCTATAATATATAACATCCCAGTCTGCAACTGCCAGATCGCCATGTTGAAGTTGTCTCTGTGTTGTTTGCACCGATCAGTTAAAGGACCCATGTGTTTACACATGAATTGTAAGCGACAAGCTGCTTTTTGCCAAATTGGTCATGCTTGTTGGCATTGCACTCAATTGCCCCAGTCTGTCTTTCCTGGCATTTTGCGCCTTGTAGTAGTTGTTCTTGTCCTGTTCCTTGCAAACTTTTCTCCACTGCCTGTAACTCTCTTGGCCTTGCAGCTTGCTGCAGCATTTATTTGAACACTTAATGTTTTTTTCACACAAAGACTTTCTCTTTGAGGCCAAGTGCGTGGTGTTACTACTCGTATTTGGAAGTGAAAGCAAAGAAGTTGGTTTGTGAATGTGTGTGATGATGCATTTAATATTTCGTCCTAGTATATTTCCACCTACGTAAAAGCTCAGTAAAGCCAGTCCAGTTGTATTTGACAAAAGGAAGTGGATATTTATACGGCAGGCCGTCGGAAAATCGGAAGTGATAATTCCACGGCACATAAATTCAGCCAATCAGAACATCCGGACTATTTATAATTCTAAGCCTATAATCTCTTTTCCATAAGTAACGCATTATTATAGATACAATTTAAGATACCCGTATGTTTAGTTAACAATGTTTATCCTTTGCTATCCTTTTGTGCATTATGGACAATGATGAAATGTTTTTATGTGATTTTAACGAGAGTGAGAGATGCACAAAATGGAGAGAAGACTTTTTTTCCCCCAACAGTAGGGTGCCCATTTGTGGATGGGATCGGGTCGGGTAAGTATGATCACCCGACTCGTCGCCTGGAAAACAAACACAATTCTAGCATTGATACACTTCAAGCAGAGCCTATGCCGTCAAAATATAAATTCCGATCTTTAGACTCAAGACGGCATACCGTATAGGTGTCACTTCCGATGTTCAGACAGCATGCCGTGGAAATATCAACTATGTTTTTCAGACGGCATGCTGTCGAAATATCGCTACCCTTGACATTAACTAAGGACAGATTGATATTGTGCCCCAATAAAGTGGAGTGGTTTTCAGTCTACCTAGATTTGTGTTTATAAACACAAGTCAATGTGAGTGGCAGTCCAGTGTTATTTCTTTTTCTTTTTTTTTTCAATGGGAAAAAAATGTTGTGGAAATTGACTAGACTGAAAATTAGTGGGTCTCAAAATTGTGCCATACTTTAGTGCTGAGTGCTGCCCAAAAACCATGGAATCACTGGACCGCCAGTATCATGAATTTCTTATTACTTCTACTTGAACTAAGTCAACTACTGTCAACTGAGTAGGTTTTCTGGGGTTTTCTTATCTAAATGATCTTTTTGATGTTGGTACAATTTATTGTGATTGCTTAAACTTTCCATTATTATTTTATACAATACAGTGTGTATGGAAGCTGAGGGTACATAGAACTATTTTATCCTGTTGTTTTCTTAGCTGTTTGAGTAAACCTTGTTGATGACCGAGACAGTTTTTAAGACTTTTTTTTCTTTTTCTTTTTCTTTTTCTTCTTTTAATTTGAATTAGAACAAACAAATGTTTTTTTCCTCCTTTTTGCTTTTAATGTTCTACTTGTTTTGGTTTTTTAAAATCGGTCCTTGCTTAACTTCAGTTACAGTTCCAAAGATTTGTAGGAATCTAATTATATGTGCAAGTACTGGTATCAAATTGATTTAAGAGGATTTTGACATCAGTTTGAAGATATCTTTTCTTTTGAATTTATTTATAAATTAAAAAAAAAATTTTGCAACTGCACTTTTGCATTGGGAATTTAAAAAGTCTGGTTAACCTTTTTCTTTATACCCAAGGCCGTGCCAAGGCAGGCAAATACACAGGTAAATTGCTGACTCCGCGTCAGCCATTTTATTTTTTAACCTTTCCTTTTACTAGTCCTGATTCTTTACCAGATTGAAATATTAATTGTTTGTTGTTCTAATTTCTAGACCTAGTCATATGTCTTGCATGCTAGAAAAGCTTGATTCAAAGGTTGACAACGTAGAATATTAGATTGTGAACAGGGCGCCAGATAATCACAGAAAAAAGTCTTCACATGCTTTTCTCAATTTTCTTGTATGGAGAATTCTATGACTTTTGAAAAAAACTTAAGCGAAGAGAAGTAATCGACATGCTCACTGAATGCAGGGAAAAAGCAAGACAGAGAGTCAGACAGAAATAACAGAGGGAAAGAAAAGTAGGACATGTTAGTGGCGTGCGTTAATGACTTGTGGCATTTTATTGAGTTGCAAGTCACAAATCCATTGTCATATGAGTAGTGGGATGGTACTGCTTCAGTTTGCATACTTTTCCTTTTGCTCAAAATTGGTCTCGCTATGCAGACCAGGATTCGGAAGTCATTCACTTTTCAGAACTTATGGACCAAAAGGTGCATACATACCTGTGAATATTGAGGGGGGGGGGGTGAGCGGGGAAAGAGACAGGCCAAAAAAGTCCGAAGCAATCTTTATTTAATATCAAACGAAGGACTGGGGCTGAACGTTGGGCAAAAGCAAGGGGCGAAAGTGGTGGCACTAATAGGGGCATCTCACATTTTTGTGATTGAAATGGACAATTATTGGTGTACATAAATATGCGTAATGGAATCTGTTCCACTGTTTTGAGTTGGTTTGTGGAAACACTCGTTTCTTGGTGGATAAGTTTATATTTAGTGGTTTTTCTGTGTTTTTTTGTTTTCTTTCACGACCATCGTTCAAAGTTAGCATAATAACAAATAGTTTGAAAATACAGCAAGAAATAATTCTACGGCTACAACAAAGTTGTTTTAAGGGGCCCATACACTTTTTAAAAAAACGTCAAAATTTTGATGCAGATCTGCCCACACACGTTTTACTTTTAGTGTAAATTCAATATTGTCAAAATCTTCAACATATAAAGAAAGGGAAATCGAGAGATGGGGGGGGGGAAGTAGTGGGATGCTTGGGAAATTATAGGGGGTTCTATTCGTTGTTCGTTAAGTAAGCTGCTGTCAGGTTCACTAGAGTTATGCTCATTAGATAGTGTGTTTTGTTCCACTGACAATTTCATGCTGTTAATTGTTTGTACCCACTATATGTCCCATTTTAACATGTTGGCCTGTATACAGCATCCATAAGTGTCTCATGGTGGAAACCTGTTGTTTGTGCTGCAGGTATAACCCCAGACTCACACACGTGGGTGGTTGGCGGGGGTGTTGTGCTATGGTTTGCTCCTTCATTCCTATCAAACGTCTATCGTCCTGATCTCTCCTCCTTCTGTTTTATGTTTGTTACTCTCTTGTAACACTTCTAAAGTTTGGCATTTATACAACCTTATTGTCAGAAATTGTCTAAAATGGTCATACATTGTTGTGGAGAAAAGTGGCCATCTTGGACAGGTGACTGTCTTACACTGTGTCATTTCAGTATTAAAACAACGCAAGGGGGTAAATGAGAAGTGACTGTTTGTACAGGCGATTGTCTTATACAGGTGGCCCTTAGAGCGGCTTTGACTGATATTATACACACACACACACACTCACACACACTCACACAATGTTTGTGTGCATCAGATGTGTGTGTATGTGTGCACACAGAGAGAGAGAGAGAGAGAGAGAAAGAGAGAGAGAGAGAGAGAGAGGGGGACAGAGAGAGAGGAGAGGGACAGAGAGAGAGGAGAGAGAGGGGGAGAGGAAGAGGGAAAAGAATGGAGTCTTGGAAAGAAACCACTGTTATAATCTAAGAAGAGCATCATCTATGCAAAGAAATGAGTGATTGTTATGAGTGCTGCAAATCTTTTAATGAATTTTATACTCAAACAAATGAGTGGCAGATCTTGGTCACCAATACTTGTTTCAGATCTAACATTTGAAGAAGAGTTTGGTGTCCTGAGACACTGAAATTAGAATGGATATACTTGTTCAGAATAAATGCTGTTTGTAGTTTTACTTACCCTCTTTTCTGCATGCCAGAGAGAACATATCATTCTGAGTAATGTTATTTTGCCAAGATTTTGAGGTACTCTTAAAGGACCTTTTGTTTTGCTGTACCGTATATTTAATTTAGTGTGTGTTTTGTGCCTGATTTTTTGTCCCCCCCCCCCCCCCAACCCCCCAAAGATTGCATCTTTTGTTCCTCATTTTGAAAGAGCCTGATGTTTAGCTTTTATGTTCTTCACACTTTGGGTGAGAATAATAGCTGCTGTGTGTTTTTGTTAGTTTACTTTTTACTCTTCATTTTGATCATATTCAGCTTACTCCAATACCACTTTGCTGTGCTACAGTTTGTTTGAAGCTCACGTTATAAGCACTTATAATTTGGTATTATTTAAGATATTTACGTTCAAGCTTGTTTTTATTTTCTGTGCTTTGAGCGATATATGATAATAATTTTACTTTAGAAGCTTGATGGTAACTACATATGCCAGGGTAATGTTCCTCTTTTATTTTAATTCTGTCTTTGTACAATCAAACCGCATTGTACCACCCCCAGTTATACAGCCAGCCCTCCTTTTTGTCAGGCTTTGCAAATGCTGTCACTTTGTTTGAAAAAGTTGTGTTGGAAATTTTGTTTTAAACTATCAAAACGATGTCTACCATTTATAATGGATTGTGAACAAGGCAAACATATTGTATTGTATTTTTTCTCCCCCAGCTTGGCATAATTTTTCTGATGCATGGATAAATGAGCATTCTGACAATAAGTTTATTTGGGGTTTGATAGCTCACTGTGTTCAAAGGAAGGTTATGATGTGACATGCTTTGAACTACACTGACTTGTTTTCCTGCTTTTGCACTCATTTCGCCTTTCCTCTTAATGTCGTCTAGCTGTGATGAAAAGCAAACGATCTCTGAGCTGGTCTAACTCGTATGATGACATCAAGATTCTTGAAGAAAAGGATCCCAGGGAAAGAGAGGTGGAGAAGGAAAGAATTTTACACCACAATAACAGCAAGTGAGTTCGTGATTTTATGTTTGTGTTGAAATGAATCTGTGCTTTGAGCGATATATGATAATAATTTTACTTTAGAAGCTTGATGGCAACTACATATGCCGGGGTAATGTTCCTCTTTTATTTTCCTTTTGTCTTTGTACAATCAAACCGCATTGTACCACCCCCAATTATACAGCCAGCCCTCCTTTTTGTCAGGCTTTGCAAATGTACGAAAAAGAATGCTTATATAAACATAGTATTTGCGCCTTCACACCAACTATCTGAATTGTTCGGTCCTTACTAAATTAATGTAAATTTGCCCTGCTGTACTGCCAGCGAAGTGGCCACCAGAGGTACACTATTATACACACAACACAGGGCATACACTTGGTGGCTGCCTGATAATCTCTGTCCCACAGACATCTCTCGGAGTTGGCCTATCTTAAGGTGTTTGTCGCTGATTTGTTCCTGATGCTCTTATGTCTAGGTTTTGGCTAATATCTAAAAGAAAAGAACTGGAATCAAATTTTAAAGCCACCTGGAGAAACTTCAAAGGAACTGCCACCATGGCCCATTGGCATAATATCTGGCATTGCCAGACATCAGCCCTATAACCAAAAGACTGGTCGATGTTCGTGAGGCATATACTATGAGGACTTGTGCTCAAGGTTACATGACAAGTCTAAGGCGGCCCGATGACTGACGAGTATTGGGGTGAAACAAATTGTTCGTCTACAGACAGGGTCCTTGATACATATAGGTTAACTTCTGATCTAGCAGAAATGTTGAATTATTTAAAGTTCAGCTGGAGCTGGACATGTAATTGGTCGCTACTTGTTTTCCCATGCGCATGGTTTGTCTCTAGTCTTTACCATTCTTTACCGTTAGTCAAGATGGCAATGGATGCTGTCCCGTTACACCGCCAGCCCCGCAATACTGCCAACTTCATTTTCATCCGAAGGTAGGGGATATAAAGGGATTTGACTGCATTACTTGATTTTTTTGCCAAAATATCTGAAACTGATTCTAATTCTACCTGAAATAGGAAATTTGAAGTTGGCAGCCCGAATAATGGTAACAATAACAACAGTAAATTGCATTTATACAGTGGCATCCAACAGAAACTTGAAAATGTATTCACCCAATCATTGTGTTAAAGCTTTGCACTACCCACTCATGCAGCATTAAAATTTAAAGCTAAATTAACCCTTTCGTTGCCAAGGGGTATACGTTCCTACTGTCAGCGCTGATTTTCAGCTGAGCTCGTTCCCCAGGACAGCAGCCTAATGTCTTGGTGTTAATGGACGTACTGTCTAAATCTAGATCTAGCACACATTCACGATCACGAAGGAATCAGGTGCTTGTCAATTTTTGGCTCAATAGAGTTATTGGTATAATCTTGAAGCCTGGTTGTTTGCCTTGCTTATGATGAAAAAGATACCCATCTATCTTGAATATAAGTTGAGCTATATGCGATTGAAGGGGATGGGGGCCATCTGGTCGAGGAAATGGCTGCCAAAGTCTCGTGACTCCTTAAGCTGTAGTGTCTTTGGAAAATGCGAGTTTACATTTTTTTTTTTGCCTTTGATTGTTTCTTTGTAAAATCCCTGCAGGAATATATTAATGAAAAGTGTTGAGCCCAAAACGAAAAAAAAAACCTAATAAAAATTGCCAAACGGGCTGAAAAATATTGATTTCTTCGATTATATTATTTTGATGAGCACCTAATTTTACCACGACGCTGTACAAGTCTACTCTTGCATTTTCTACTTTTGTTTTTTCTTCAGTCTTTTTTCTTCTTTGTTTCTAAGTTCCTTGTTTGTTTGTTTTTGGGTTTTTTTCTCTCCTTATTTTCTTTAAAGTTGATGTTTCTCTTTCATATTTTAAGATTTCCAGTACGTCATACATTCTGTTGGCTTTTTTTAAATAGTGAGAAACAATACTACTGATTGAAAAGTATACAGTCAAACTGGCTCTAGCGGCCACCTGTATGACCATCACCTGAACTAACAGCCAATTCCCATTTACTAATTTTTAAAACTATAATGACAGTGTAAGGCTCCTCCTAAGACAACCACTTTTCTCCTTGAAGATAGGTGGCCGTCTTAGACAATTTCCACTGCTATTTTAATTGGTATTATGTTCATTTGTTTGTAGAATGTTGAACCCAGAACTGAAGTTTCAACATGAGCAGATCAAGAAGGCCTATGCAGATGTGCTGTACAAGTGGAATCTTCTCAACAAGAGGATACAGATTCTGAAACACACAGACAGCACCGGGGCACCATCAAGAGGCATAGGTTGGTCATTGCTCAGTGTCTTGTTTTTGTTTTTGGTCAAGATTCAACATACACCACATTTTATTGGAATTTGGAATCTCTGTCAAGAAAAAAGTTTTCTTCTCTGTCACCAGTTGTACTGTTGCAAATCAGACATGAATTTTCAAAAAGACGTTTTCGAATTGATGTCAAAATACTGTGACCCTGGGTTAAGTTTGGTAACAATTTGAGTGCAATTCATAGCATTCAAATTTCTGTAAATCATTTTACAGGACAGAAAGCCCATTTCCTATTAGTGGCTATTTGGGTACCGTATCTGCAGAGCTGTCAATGTACATGTATAAACCTCCCGCAAAGCCCTTGTCTGGGTTATCTTTTGTTACTTGTTTGTGTAAACTGGCATGAATATTATTGTCTGTGAGTGCCTCGAAATGAAAGTGGGTGGTTTGAGGGTGGCCCTGATAGGTCCTTTGCATTAGGATCATTTGGTATTGATCAGAATGTTGTTTCATCATTTACCCCGCAGAACGGTGCTGCTGACTGAAGTGTCTTTAGGCCATTCCCAAAGGGGGGACATTAATATGTTCTTATGCACAGTAGAATTGAAAATTGTAAATGGGCTGATTCCTCAATGTTGTGCTCATAACTGTGCCTGAACTGCAACAAGGAACTGCTGCTTTTTCTTTCCTAATCTTTACTATCGTCATTTGCCTCTACTTCTTTTGTATGTTTGTCACACTCTTGTGACCCGCTATTTCCAGGGTGCCTTGAAAGTCGAAACAGACGTTGTGCTGTGGAAGCGAGAGAGGTGAGCAGAGTAAGCCTGATTCCCTGTAAAGACTTCTCTGCTGACACCCACCCCTTGGCACTTATATATGACCTTATGCAGTTGCGAGCGCTGTAAAACCTCTACTAAAACTAAACTGTTTCATTGTTTCTGTTGATCAAAGAAAAAAGACTTCTTGTGTATGTATGGTGCACTTTCTTCCTGAGGTTTGCTTGCAAATTCCACTTAATAGAAAAACTTCTGTGGCTACCCACTGTAAGCAAGTGTCTTTTATATTCAAAGGTGCTGAAGCAGTATCTACTTGTACAGGTTGCTACTCAAGTTTCTTTTGTGCTGAAATAAATATAAATATATGATCATGACTACGCTAGTTTTCTTTGATGTATCATACTTTTGTTATTTTTGATGTATTGGTGATGGGAGTGTGAAACATGGACATTTATTTCTATTTCTTATGTTCTCTCTATTTCGGATGTTTTCTGTATTTCTGATGCTCTCTCATTTGTACAGAGTTTGTCGTCTCCTGCCACAATTGTAACGAAGATGTTCAGGGTCCCCAGTGCACGCGGTGCAAATACCCCGCTCTGCGCTGTTCTATCTGCCACATTGGTGTGAGAGGTAAGACCACAGCAGCATTCCATGCGCATGTTTTACTGGATTCAGTTATTGGTTGTTTTTTTAAGAGGTTGCTCCTTCAGGCATCTGTTGTCCTTCTTAGTGGTGTCGGTAGTCTAGTGGTCAGGCTATTGGACTCGTAATTGAGAGGAGGTTGTTGGTCTGGGGATTCGAGCCCCAGGTTTGGCATTGTGTCTTTGGAAAAGGCACTTTTTACACAAATTTCCTGGTGAAATGAGCACCTCGCTACAGACTGTGAAAGATCTTGTCAGTTCGTTAGTGTTTTAATGCCTAAAAATGGCAGCTTGCACTTTATGCTTCTCAGGAAGTTGAGATTGCTGGGGTAGTAATAAAGATTGTCAAGCGTATAGAGCTTGCTGTTGGGAGGGAATTTGTGCTATACAAATAGGCTACTATTATTACTATTATTATAATTTTTTTTTTTCCCCCCCTTTAAACCTCCTTTTGTTTGTTACCGTCTAGTAACACCTCTCATCTTCAGCACTTGGCTTTGCAAGTGCCACAAGACTTACTAAAAGTAAAATAGGAAAAGAACAAAAGTAATTTGTGTGAGGTTAGAACATACCTTTTGTAGGTCCTACTTCTCTTTACTTTTCATCTGTTGTTTCTGTCCTGCTCAGTCTTGCTCTGTCCTGGTGCTAAATGACTATGTCACTGTACTGTACTTCTCTGGCTTCAAACTAAACGAGAAAAAAAAAAGTGAATTGTTAAGTAATGTTGTATAGATTAGTGTGCCCCCCTCCAATATAATCTCAATGGTTTACAATAATACCCTTAGCCTACTGATGAATTCCATTTTGCATGTTTGGTCTTTCAAGACATTTTCAAAATGTAGTCTGAACAGGACGAAACTGGACAGTCACAGACAGTAGTTAAAAAAAATAAATCTTTTGAGCAAGATCGGGACTAAATTCATAAGTATCTTACTGATCTAATGGATGATGAAAAAAATAATGTAGCCCTTGTCCTACAAAAAACTTACCCTCCACCCCTCCCCAGACTTGCATCTTCTTCCTTCTCTCATCACTTCTAATAACATCACCTTTTTACTTGTGATGTAAGTTGGTTTTCCTTTTTTACATTTGGGAACAGTCTTTTTGATGTGCTAATGATGGGGCTGATGATGATAACAATAACATTGAATTTGCTCCTTGTTGAAGAGAAGCTCCTTGGCAATGAAGATAATGATCACTAATGTCTTTGCAAATTGTTTTTGAAAACACAGATTAGATGATGATAATGTAATTGATGATGATGATGATGATGGAAATGTTCTTTTGTCTACGTGTGCAGGTGCTGCCAACTTTTGCCTTGCCTGTGGCCATGGGGGTCACATGCATCACATGATGGACTGGTTCAGCTCTCAGACTGTGTGTCCCACTGGCTGTGGATGCAACTGCCTACAGGAGAACTTAGTGCCTGATGGGGAGCAAGAGATCCCATCATGACAGGAAAAAAACTGTTCTGAGTAGAGGGAGATGTGAATATATGATATTGTTTTTGGATGTACATGTATGCTGTGTGTGTACAATATTGTGGCCTGTTCATACATGCTGTTCAAATTTTGCATGGTTCAAAAGTTACAGATACGGAATGCATGTTTGAGAGTGCAATATTGAGTATGTTAAAGAATGTAACGATGTGTGCTTGGATGTGTATCCTCAAAGTTGTGGCATGTTCTGGTCATATTCAAAATGTGCAAGTTGGGGATGTCTCTGCTTTAAAATTCAGTTGATGTTGAGTGTTCCTGAGGGCTATTTTGAGTAGGATATAGTGATAGTGACTGTGTGTATGATTGTGTGTGAACCTCAACGTCCTGCTTTGGGACAGGACTGGCGTGACAAAAGTGCACTTATTAAGTGAGAGTCTGCTAGAGGAGCAAAGAAAAAGCCAAATATTTATTGCCAGTACACCAAAAGTATACGTCGGTATTTCGGACAAAATTTTCCATTGCAAGATTATTTTGATATGCTCATGGTTGTCAGATCTTGCTCTCAATGGTAGTACAGTAAATGTTTGACATGTTGAATTGAAGAATTTGGTGGGGGGGGGGGGGGGGGGGGAAACCGTTTTCTTCTTGTGTGTGATGTCAACTGCATTTGTTTTTTCTTTTCTTTACAAAGTTTTTGAAATCCTACCACATCTTGGTGACATTCTGGGTATTGTATACTGTGGAAAGGGCTGGCCCCAGAAGTAATTGCCCAGTATAAATACATTTTTTTTGGGGGGGGGGGTGGGGGGGCTTGTCGGTTATACTAAGTTAGTATCGTTTTGCAGTGTTTTCTATGACCATGTGAATGGCCTCATCAGCTGAGATAATTTTAAAATTAAAAAAAAAAAAAATTTTTTTTTTTAGATAGTGAACAGCACTGAGTCTTTCTTGTTTTTATTTTAGGAGGAGTACTTTGGACTGGCAATGTTTCAAATGAAAGCACACAGTTCTGAGTAATAATTCTGTCGCTTAACAAGACTCGGTAAAATATTGAAAACTAGTACTTCTCAGGCTCTCACATTTGTCAAACCAAGATTAAATTTTTAATTCAGTGGATTCGTTCTGAAAATATAAGACAAAATTTGAATGGTGTTGCTTTAACAAAGGTATTTTTTGTGGCATCGTTTATAGGTTGGTGCTGTGCTTCTGTTTAATGTATCATTGTTATTGTTACCAAGAGCAGATAATCTCCGCAAGACAAATGTTGACTCGCCTTTGGCTAGGAGATCACGTCCCCATTTTTTTCTTTGTGTATCGGGACTTGCCCATACCCTTGATTACAGTGCTTGTGTGATATTCACTCATGTCGAACCAATAAACAGTTGTCAGAAAAGTAATTGTCCATTTGCGTCTTTATTTTTATGTATTTGCTCATTTTAATATAGGCCTACAGTTTAGCATAAGCATGCATATAGCGAAAACACACATCGGGAACTGATTTTTGGGCCCTGAATTTTATCCACATTCTTTGTATTCAAAACACCCACACAGTATTTAAAAAATTGTCATCAGAAAGAGGGAGAGGGAGAGGAAAAGAGAGAGAGAGAGAGGGAGAGAGCATAGTAGGCAAACGAACTCTCTTTTAAGCTGGAGGCTAATGACATGTTTATCATAATACATCACAAGTGTTCAGCGGTAGATTTAGTTTAGCCTTACCTACACATACATGTACTTCAGTTGTGTTTAGGGTGTCTGCGGTCATGTGAAGGCATCTATTGTTGACGTGTGTGTCAGTGCCCAGTGCGCTTCCTCTTTAACAGACATCACACAGTACACAACTTGCTGGCAGTCTGTGAAATTAGGTCAGGGTGAAATCTTAAGATCTGCCAATTTTTCAAAGACTAGCCTGAACTCTGGAAAATTACAACTCTTCAAAGACAGATATTGGCACTATACGAGCAGAGATCTTGTGTGCAAGTCAAAAGTCCTCAAGCTTTAACTTATTCCAAGTAATCCAAGATTGATGTGGCAAAATCTCATCATACATTTGGAGAAATTAAAGTTAAAGCTATAATAATATATGTAATTATCATTTGGCTGATTACGGCCACAAAGGTACATTGTTCCCTAGTGCAGTAATGTAGGAACAGGAAGGAAAAAAAGTAGCCTGAAAAGAACCCACTGCTGTCGTCTTTGCCGTATAAGAAGAACTACTTCTGGGAAGCACAGTTTTCCTGTTTTAATTCTTCAACAAAAGACTTCAAATTAATTCATTATTTAGGAAAGAAAATAATGTTTCCTCTTTTAAAGCTGAATTAACTGGGAAAAAAACTGACATCTTTTTCAGGACCTTGTGGGAAGGTAGGCAGGTCTGAGGTTTAGTAAAGGGTAAGAGGGGACCATGGCGGAGAAAAAGAAGCAGAAAGTACTTCTTAGTTGAGGATAACAGCTTATCGTAGCACATTTTTCAGTCAAACTTTTTTGTAAATTGTTACGCCAGTCCCGCGTACCGCCAGGTTTTGCCAATGTACGAAAATAATTCCCTATATATAAACATAGCATTTGCTCCTTTACACTCCCTTGCGACAACTGTCTCAGTTGTACGGTCCTTTTCAAACTACTGTTTTTCCCTGATTCCTCCTTTTCCCTGCCCTTCTTTTTCTGGCTCCTCCTCTCCTTCCTCTCCTCCTTCTTCTCATCCAGATGTGCACTGGCACAATCAGTGGAAGGACCCTCGGCACCATTTTGGAGAGAGCAACGGAGCATCAATGGACATGTCCGGAGTGCAGGGATGTTGCTTCCTGAAACAATGAACAATGAACAATTTTAAACTACTGTAAATTTTCTTCGTTGTACCGCCAGCGAACTGGCCGCCAGAAAAAGATCTCAAATCTATACGGTAGGCCTACACACAAAGCTACACATGGTGTAGGGCCTACGGCACATCCACTCGGTGGTTGCTTGACAGTCTTTTTCACATAAGTCTCTAAGAGCTAGGCCAAGGTCTGTATTACCTTCCTGGGCAAGAACGCCATTGCACACTGGACAGGTCCATACGTGCTCAGTTCCCCCCAGCACCAAAGCCCACAAGGTATCCATACTGATTGTTCCGGTGGCTGTCTGATAATGGCGCCGTCTTTCCTTTCCAAGTCCAAGTTCCAAGGTCTAGACCAATAAATGCTTTTCGCTGATTTGCTCACTCTCTGCCCATCCCACCTCCCCACCCCGCTCCTGTTGATTCCAAGCAATATATGGATAGATCTACCGTGATGTAGTGTGTCGCCAGCGAACTCAGTACAACGTGTAATGTAGAAGAGCAGGCTACAATTAAAATAAAACAACTTTGTAATTCAGCATCAAATTTCGCTCGCTCCGTGCGTCATGTGCTGATTATGAAAATACTGTTATATCTAGGCATTGGGGAATATTTAAAAAAAGAATTGGAATCAAATTTTTAAGTTGCCCCCCCCCCCCCTCCGCTAACACACACCCCGGCGACCCAGATATCAGTCTAGAATTCTTACAGGCTAGTGAATGCACGTGGAGTGTGGAGCTTTTATTTTTTGGGGACTCTCGCTAAGTCGAAGTGACGTATCGAAGACAGATAACGCATTAATTCATCTAATGTGTGGTGGCAGAGCGGCTGGCATATACAGCAGATGTGGTGTGCCTACAAGAAACTAGATTAGAGGCACTGAAAACGTTGAAACTAGCAGGGTACTCGGCTTTTATAACAGAACAGGACACGGCCAGGTAACCCTTGTGAAGAACAACATTGAGAGCAGAGGAGTCAGTACATGTATGGGTTGTTGGGAGTCTGAGAATCTCCACTTGCTCGCTGTGGAACTCACGAACCAGCCAGTACGGAATGTCATAAATGTTTATGCTTGTAATGGATCTGAGGATGAAAAGGAATGGGGGAAGTTAGAAAACATTTGACAAACACTCTCTGGTCAGATTTTATTTTGTGGAGATTTCAATGCCCGAGGTATTCAATGGGGTAATATCAAGGACAACGCACAGGGAGTTGATTTGGAAAATGCTCTAGACTCGTGTGATCTATATTATATTCTAGCTATAGTCAATAATCGGAGAATGACCCGCATGGCACAGAGGGAAAATGATACAGACAGTGCTGTAGTATACCTAGCTATAGTTTCTGTGCAGATGGCAGCTAAAGCTAGATGGGACGTTCTGAGCAGTCACGGAAGCGACGATCTTCCGTGCCGAGTCTATGTCAGAAAGACTCTTGAGAAATGTGGCCCAAAGAGGAAGAGACCATTTAGATACACGTTTTTGGAGACTGACATTATCACCATGCTACGCAAGAACACTGAAGATAAAAGCCAATGAAAGGACAAGACCAAACCCCCATTGTGGAACGAGGAAACACAGGAGAGCTTGGTTATTAAAAGGAAAGGACTAAGAGCGGCTCAAAGGAATCGAATGAATCCAGAACTCCAGGAAGCTGCAAAAAAGACATCGAAGGCTTTTAAAGAAACAGCAGAGCAGGAAAAAAAAAAGAAATGGGAAGACTTTTGCCAGAGTATTACAGGTAACAGATCCCTACAGAGGTTTTGGAGGTTTCACAAGGCAATGAACAACTGGCAGTCAAGAACATGCCTTTCTGATTTTCAGACAGAGGACAGTACATGAGTTAGATTGGAAGAGGAGAAAGGGCAGGCTCTTTTGAACAGATACCTGCGGCAAACAAATCAGAACAATAAGGACGAAAGAACGAGCATTCTAAGGGATGTAGAAGGAAGATACTGGGAAGGAGAGGAAGCAAGGAGGTAAAAGTCACATTGGAGGCCATTCGAAATATACTTAAGACGGCACCTGACACAGCACCAGGTCCAGACGGGGTGCATTATTCGCACAACAAGGCTCTGGATGACCGCAAGTTGGAGAGTCTCGGAAACATCCTGGATAATAGTTTGCATGACGGGTTGATTCCACAAGATTGACTGGACAGTTATCTTACACCCCTACCAAAGCCAGGGAAGGACCCCACAAGAATCGAGTCCTACAGGATTATAACAATGCAAAAGACGATGGGGTAACTAATGGAAAAAATGGTGTCAAGATGGCTGTCCAATTTCTTGGAACGTAATAATCTGATACCTGTGGAACTTGGCAGCTACCGCCCTGGTAAGGACACCTGGAGGAATGTGGCAATTTTGGCCTCCTACATGTACGACGGTTTTGAGGAGGGAAAAGAGACTGTAGTCGCCACAATAGATATAGAAGATGCATATAACCGGGTGCCTTTTCGCCTAATCATGCGAACTATGATCAATATGAAAATCGACTCTGAATTGGTGATCTGGGTAGGAAATGCCTTGTTAAAAAGAAAGGTTTCCTTGCGCCTCGGCAGCTGCGCTTCTGAACATATTGCCATAACCCCAGGACTGCCGCAGGGATCGGTCCAGTCACCAGTCTTGTTCAATATATATATATATACACCATCAGTCTTACAGCCAATCAATTGGAGGGACCTGGCTGTAGGCTAAGCTTTGCAGATGATATATTAGTATATAGGCAGGGGAGAGATCGGGAGCTGATTGCAAGGAGCATGCGGGAGGAATTAGATCGAATTGGTGAATGGTGCGAACATAACAATGGAAAACTTAATCCAGCGAAGGCAGGGGTACTGTGGACCAGTCTCAACAACAGGGCAGTCAAGGCTATCATGCCTTCTGTTAATATAAATATACAGGGTACGCAGTTGGAAAGGGAAGAGAAATTGAAGTACCTGGGCATTACCTTTGATCGCACTCTCTCGGCAAAAGACCATGTGACTAACATTATCACCAGAGCAAGGAAAGGACTAGTTGCACTGAGAGTGATGGCTCCACCTATGTCCCAACGCGCCCTTATGATCATGCTTCAAGCGGTTGTACTGTCTGTAGTGGACTATGGCCTTGGTATGCTCACCCTATCCAAACCCCAGCTACAACACCTCAAAGTAATTCAAAATGAAGGAATGAGAGCTGTTCTGGGATGCACCCGTGACGAGATATCTGCTGGACCTGCCAACCTTAACCCACCGACACAAGCTAGCACAAGTCAAGGCCTACCTACGAGTAAGAGCAGACAATCATCATCCATTACATCCGAAAATAGGAAATCAAGTGCGCCAAAGATTAAAACAGAGGCGCTGGTATGGAAGCGTATAAACATGCCCTGTTCGTCACAGATTCGACGAGCACCCTAGAAAAAATCAGCAATGGGTGGCTCTACAGTGACTGGAGAGCTTCCATTGCAAATAGCCACCTCCTAAGGATTACATGGGTGTTCTGCCCTGGTCACGCAGGGGTGCACGGAAATGAGCGTGCTGATGAACATGCAGGCAAATCAGCATCCAGTGGCCGAATCATGCTCGACCCACCAATAGTGTTCGCCAGATGCAAGGAGAGTCTTTACGACCAAGAGGAGACAGACTCCCACACACTCAGCACAATAGAAGAAAAGTGTGTGCGGGTCACAGGGAAAAAAGTTTGCTCCGAGGAGTGGTCAGGCGTGTCTCAAACCAGCTCCTCATTTAGACAATTAACAGGAAGACCCTGAGGTGGACGCTGGAAAGAAGAGATGAGCAGTTATGGGCATGTGCCGCTTGCTCTGATTCTAGCTCTGGATCCAGGTAATTCCAAGTAATTAATCTAATGGTTGGTAAACAAGTTCTTTTGACGTAGGGCAGTCGATGCTACATGTATTTAACAGAGGACATGAAAACTTCGTTGTACCGCCAGCCCCGCTGTACTGCCAACTTCATGCTCGTCCCAAGGTAGGCGGTATAAGTTATAACGAGGTTTAACTGTATATAACCCAAATCTACAAGACAATGTCAATGAACCCAACTCACAAGTTGGGGTGGCATGGTAACTTTTACCCAAGTGTACAACTGTGTTTACCTCCCTGGACGTACCCTGAGATCCATGGGACTCTCGTGTTCGAGAGGTTACGGTGTTCGAATCCGGACAGCGGCGGAACATTTTCTCCTTTCACTTTCACCTACTTTCCTGCTCTCTTACAATGTTCTATCGACTGCATTCGTCTCCACTTTCTGCCCCCACCCCAACACCTTCTTTGCCCCCTCCTCCGAGCTCATAACGCTTTCTGCAGCCTTTCTACTGCTACTCCTTGGTTCCCTCTTATTGCTGTCTTTCAGCCACATCACTGATCTTATGGTAAGTAAGATCTACACCTTGCCTTCTCGGATAAGGGCTTAAAATCTCGGAGGCCCCGTGTGCAAGCTGTTAAAGATCCCTTGGTGGTCTAAAATCGATAAGAGTAGGCTTTGGCCGCCACCCGAGCAAAATTCAACATTTGTTACCAACTGAAAATGTTTAATTCGTCCCGGGCGCTCATATGACCTGATGCACTTGCGAGCGCTGTAAAGCACTAACCAAAACAAAAAAAACAAACAAACAAACAAAAAACAAACAAAAAAAAAACACAAAAAACAAAGATTAAAAAAGTGAGATCCATACATAACGAAAAGATTTCCACGCTGTGCTGATTTTTTTATGTGCTTGCTAGACTGTAGTATATTAAATTGTTTTAATAAATCATGTAATATGGATTGAAAGAACTGGGTTGACCGATGGTTCTAAAGTGGGATCGAAAGCTGGATTCACAAATTAAAACTAGCTCAGCATCTTCATCTTCTGTAGGACAGGTATGTATCCTTCCGCTCTTTGTACACTGTTGGGTCGTTGTAGAGCACCGCTGGGAGGTTGGTTTTTTTACTTTTCCTCTTGATTTTGCTGATGTTTTTCTGTCCCTACGAAACATGAAAGTGTTTTTTTTTGTGTTAGTGATAGTGTGCTTCTCTACTCAAACTAAACTATTGTCGGAGTTGACCTTTCATACTGTTAATTGGTCGCTTTTAAGCACAACGGGCTATCCCGAAAAAATGCTGTTATGAGATAATTGAAGGTGAAATTTTCCCCCCTCCTTCAGTTTATTAAAAAACAAGGATAGTTTTCTCTATAACCAAACAAATATACACACCAATGAAATCATACTTCTCCTATTGGATTTCTGGAAACCCCCGAAATGCGGGTCAGAGCCCGCTTGTCCGTAGAAGCGACTAATGCTTCATCTTTTGCAGAGTCCAGCCCTTTGAACCATGTCATCCATTTTTTGGTAATTTGTGGAAAAAAGGGTGGGGGGAGGGTTGTTGTGATGGGTGAGTCATTTGGTCTCAAGTGGTAATATAGTACTACAACTCACGACAGAGGTTTCAGGCATGTCAAACATGTGGGCCTTCTTTCATACAACGGTATGGCCAGTGCGCCCCCATTTACATGTACATCTGAGCCCCGCCATACTCCCCACGTTTTATAGTACACAAACACTGCACAACCCCATTATAACAGCTCCTCCCAAGACCATCTAGACATCTCCACGTGAGCAAAGTAATGACCGTCTGTAGGATTGTGCATATTCTTGGCCTCATCGATCACCATCCATTTTCTCCTTGGACTTTGAAGGGCAAAAACAACCATTTTTGGCATAATAATGCGACTGATTTGATTATGACATTAAACAATCTACCTCATATTTTTTTCAAGGTTGTATAATTAATCAATGTGGGTGTAGCCATCGGATGTGAGCAGCCAATCACAAGGATGGTAGCCTGGGAAGAGAAATAAAAGTGCAAGTGTCGCAGCTAGTGTTTTTGCTTTGTTTTGTTTTGTCTGTCTTGCTCTCTCTTGCATTAAATGACCATTTTTGTGTCATTGTTCTACTCCTTTCTTGTACTAGAAGAAACCAATGTAAGTAAACAAGCTTCAAGGCAAAGAAATCTGATCATTTTTACAATAAATTTCTTTATTCAACTGGTCAGTAGATCTTCTAAAGGTTTCTGTTAGACAGGAAATCCTGTCCCATGCAGCCGATGCTTTCATCAGTCATCACTTCCATTTGACTCAGGGGCCTCCTACTGGATTTTCTTGACGACAGTTGGGTTTGTCAGGGCTTTTGCTGTTTAGAGAAGACACACAGTTCCGGCTAGTCCGCCCTTTTGCTTGCACCTATAAGGGGGGCAGCAGTTGTTGACGCCAATCGTACACTTCTCGTTACTTCCCTTACAGTTGGGTTGGCACTCGTACCCCAGGGTGGCTCCTCGCTTCTGCTGACAGGTCAGTTCAGAGCAGCACTCACTCGTTAGGCCAGGAGTACAGGAATCGCCGACGGTTTTACATAGGCCGATCTGTCTGCATCTGTTAACACCCAAAGTGTTTCTCTCGCATACCAAACCTGCCGAGAAGGAAAGGGAAAACTTTACTTTTTGATGGGTGTAGGCCTACCTAGCAAGCGTTGGTTGGGGGGGGGGGGGTGTTATTGCTTGGCCTGTCTCTTCTTTACATCTTGAATGTTCAAATTACCTGGTTATTTTTTTTTGGGGGGGGGGGGGGGGGGTGGGGGTTCGGCTGTCCCCGTGGTTTTATGCACTCGCCAAATTTAGCAAAATTGTTATAATTTTTTTCATAATTTCTGATTATTTTCCTTTATCATTCTTTGTTAAAATTAACAGAATCGCATAATTTCACATTTTTGGGTTGTTATAATTTTTTTCATAATTTCTGATTATTTTCCTTTATCATTCTTTGTTAAAATTAACAGAATCGCATAATTTCACATTTTTGGGCTCAGTTTGTATAATTTCAGAATTTCTTTTGCACAATACGACGGGGACAGGTTGGGAACTGCGCTACGTAAAAACATGTGACATTTTATATCCTTTATTTAAAGCAAAGATTAAAAAAGGATTTCCTTTTGTAGACAATATGGGGGAGAGCGGGTAGGCTTCGGACATTTTTTACATTTGGTTCTGCTGCGTGCTTCAGGCCCCCCCTCCCCCTAAAGACGTTTCACCATTATTGTAAGCCATTTGAGCATCGCCACTTGCGATATCAGCTTCTTGCACCATCAGGTTTTACCGCCAGTGTTCTATCAGATATACCATTAAGATGTCCGAAACCACCCCACTTTGCGGAAGATATCGGATAAACGTGAGGGAAACTTCGGACAAAGAGGGGTGACTTCGGGCAGTGTGTCTCATGTATCAAATATTATTTTTGAGAGGCAAAACTTCGACACTGCATACATCTATACTTTTACCTTTGTTTGAGGTGGAAGATGTATTTCACACTCACTGGAAATCACAGAAAAGACTGATCCAACCATATATATTATTATAAACCAGGCTTGCTTTTATGCCCATCTGAACGTATTGACTCAGAATCTCCCATAATCATTGTAAAACAGAGCTCAGTAATGTCCCTAATAACAAGCACGTTTTACTAAAACTTTTAGCCGAGATAAACGTAGATAGATGAAAAGTATTCTTTTCCACTTTAGTATCTCTTCAATAACCTTACTGCGTTGAAAGTTGAGTTAAACCTGTACAATCACCAACTTCTTTTCATTGGATGGTTCTCAGAATAACCAAACACAATTCCTGAAGTTTCCTCTGTTCTTTTTCATGGAAACGTTACACTGTGCTAAAAGGGCTTAGAACTTAATTAATCAGGCAAACGTCTGTTGAGACAGTGTGATTAGTTACCAGGACAACAATAACCAAGTTACCTGCGCAACATCTGGAGTTGAGGTCTGTGTCGCATGCCTGGTCTTCTGCCCTGCATTGGCCTACTGTATCTCTCAACTGACATGTTGTTCTAGAAGATCCCAGATTCTTTTGCCTGCAGACCAAGTTGTCGCAGCACTGGTTTCTCCCAACCTGAATAGTGAAGGCAACATGTTATTTGTTTGAGTTAGAGGGCAGAACATTATCACAGTGAGTGGTTTAAGGGTGCCACATGTAGGGCGTATTTGTGCACTATCTGTGTGTTGTTGGTCTGTCTATCCTGCTTCTTCTGTGCTGGATTATCGCCTTCTCTTTAACTCAAACAAGCTGTTTGATTGTTGGCTGCTCTGGAAGAGATAAATTCTTGGGAAAGACTCTTTACATGTTTTTTCCTAACCCCATTCAAGTAGGAATTGGGTATTTGCATCTGCTGGGTTTTTTTTATCCGTAACAGTCTTATAATCCTCATGAAGTGGCAAATCGGAAACAAACATGGACAGTCATGGCTTGCCACTTATTTCTCTGCTCTGATGCTCTATAAAAACTAACTCTTTCCTGATCAGTCCCTGTCACCCATCAGTTCGTTTTCCTAAGTTCCTGGAAAGGGCTTTCGTGGCCTAGAGGTTAAGATGTTGGCCTCTCATTTAAAGGTCCCGGGTTTGAATCCGGGTAGCGACCGAAAAATTTTCTTCTCTAAATTTGTCTCCTTTCTAGTCCTTTCTTGCTCTCTAGCAATGTTCTGTTGTCTGCTTTCAATTCCACTTTCTACCCCCACCCCCTCACCTCCTTTGCCCCCTCCTCTGGGCTCCTGTCTCTTTCTGCAGCCTTTCTACTGCTACTCCTTGACTCCTTCTTACAGCTGTCTTTCTGCCACACCCCTGATCTTCTGGTAGGAAAGATCTACACCTAGCCTTCTCGGACAAGGGCGAAAAATCCCGGAGGGCCCGTGTGCAAGTTGCGCACGTTAAAGATCCCTTGGTGGTCTAAAATCGATAAGAGTAGGCTTCGGCCGCCACCCGGGCAAAATTCAAAATTTCCAATCAACTGAAAACATAAGGTGTGTCCCGCGCGCTCAGTTATGCAGTTGCGAGCGCCGTAAAACACTTTACAAAAACAAAAACATAAGTTCCTGGTCTTGCCCGGTATATTTTTGCCTTCAGTGTTTCCAGTTAGAACAAGGTGTTGGAGGCCTTTATTCGAATGTCCAGACACTGTATTTGTCTTTTTCTTATTGTTTTTATTAGTGAGCACCCCTTCATGCTTCCTTCACGCTATCTTATTTGATTTCTTTTCCCTCCAATGGTCTCTTATGCAAACACTCTTTTTTTTCTTTAAGTATTGTGTCTGTCTTTGGTCAGCATTCACAGCTGCACAGCCACAGAGAGGGGTTGGCCACACACTGCCTTTTAAAACTCTTCTTTTGGTCTTCAGTGAGATGATAAAAAACCTATCTTTAGCCATTGCAATTTTTCTGTTTTATTTCCGGGGTACACATAGCATTGAATGTCATGATATACTGTAAAACCTTGACATCTGAAATGTTTTATGTGCTGAATTTTTTCACCTTTGCTTACAAGATTACAAATCGGACTTACAGTTTTAGTTTCTGAGCATTTAAAAATAACCTCTTATTTTATCTTTCCATCCCACAAATATTTCGAAACAATGGAAGGCCCTTTTCTGAATGTGCAATTAAACATATGTTGTCGGCATATCTGAAGGTTGTTGGGCGGCGCCACTGACATTAAAGATTGGTTCCATGTTTTAGAAGGAAAAGAGTCAGTTTTGTAATTCAAAGGGCCTCGCAGTTTCAGAGAACTTAATTTTTTAGAATAGTTTATGGTTGAACATGAAATCTGGGCTTTCTTTTTTTGTCCCTTTAACGTTCCTGTCCTGATTCCTCAAAACCTGTTATTGAAATACTGATGTCTAGATGGTTTGTTATACCCATGTGCCTAGCAATTTCATTACATGAATGCAGATTTCAGCAAAATGAAGCGAGGTGAATCATACAAAGCATTTGTAATCGGAGAACGTTGTCACCCCCCCCCCAGACCAGTTAGAACTGGCACTTGTCTGTTCTTTTTCCCCCCCCCCCCTCTCCCATAAATTTTTAAAAATAATTTAAGAAAAAATTGCAACAAATTGGGCCTGAATAAACTTTCAAGACCCTTAGCTAAAATATTAGATATCTTTATGGTGGTAAAATCATTAGGTTTAGCTTGCTGTAATGAACAAAGAGTACAATGTTGTTCCATTTTTTTCTATGTGTAAGTTTACCTGACATTCCCTGTTCCTTCGCCTACATATCTGTTGGTGACTAAAGCCTATCATCATGATGAGGGTCAGTGTAGAGAGTAGGACCTTCATAATGTATCTTGAGCGGTGTTGACTGTGTGCTGGTTCGAAAACACGAGTAATAATTGGGGCGTTAACAGCTGTCAGTTTATATTTATACAGGTTGGATAGCTCATCTATGTATAATTACCATGATTAAAATGTGCATGTTTGCAGATTCCTGCCGTTTCGTTTCCCGTGTATCAAAGGAAAAGAGGCAACATAATATAGACTGATATCTGTATAATTTGATTTTTGGTGATAATGAAAATGGATGTACAACACTGAAATGGGTTTGCAGGCCCTGACTTCGTGAGGGAGAACAGCTTGCTAATGGAGAGATATGTGTATCAACAAGCAAAATCTGTGTGACCTTGTTTATCTCTGATCACCAATAGCCACGTTATGTGACCCCAGAGTTCTCACTGAAATTACTTTGTCGTCGCACATGGATGGCCTGAGTTTAGTTCCTGAATTTGTAGTATAAAGTATCTCGGTCTTTCTGCTGGGATGTTGTATTGCTCTCAGCTTGGGTTGGCTCCGTGAGTTTCTGGATGATCTGAATTGTGTTGATGGGGACATAAAGTATGTACATTTTAAAAATATATTCTTGAATAGAAGTTCTATGCAATCTTTGTTCCTGCTCTTTTTGTGTGTATGATATGTTGCTTCCTAAAAGTAATATAGAAAGACTAAAAGACAATGGATCTCACCACGTGCATGTTTTGATGACTTTTATTTATGTATTTTGGGGGGCAAGATTTGCAGGAATTTCAGGGCACTTATGACCACAATGATGCGAGGGCCATGAAAATTGGACAGAAGGACGTGGTGCAGGCAACGAATCTTTATGTACTTGTCATGTCTTCTTTTTTACAGGCGTACTATTTAACATATTGATTTGTTGAAGTTGTAGTGTATTTCTTTATATTTCTTAGTTGTGTCATGGGTGTGTCTTAAGCTCAGTTGATTTCATGCTGGGCTATGGTGCGCATGAGCCCTGTTAGAATCCCTAGTGGGGCATTCTTGTACTTGTTCTGTTTGAGGAGATTTCGAGGCTGTCCACCTGTCTCGGTTCTACAGGAGATGGATGTTGAATAAGGGGGTCATACCACTTAAACTTACATAACCCTAGAAATTGAGAGGTGCATTTAAACTCTACACTGTGGTTGTGTCTCTTGATGCTTATCTTTTTTCAGTAGATGTTTGGAGAATGCTACTGTAAGGTCTACTGCTGTTTGTTGTTTCTATCTGTCTGTTTTGCCTTTTCCCCGAGCTAAAGGATCTTTGTCGGGTGGATAGTGGATGCACTTCTATTTATTCAAATTAAACCAACCCTTGCTCGCCTTGACTAACAGACTCAAAAAGCTAAATATAGTAAAAGGTTTTCATGATGCAAGATATTTGTCAGAATGGTATGAAATTAATTATTTTAACAATATTTTCTATATTATTGTTTACCAGCGGTATGGTAGTAAGTCTGTACCCGTCAAAACCTCACTGAATCTTGAAGAACAGTCTCTGCCTCACGTATACAAGTGTTCACAACTGGGTATCTAGATCATAGGGTGAAGGGGGTCAAATGAATACCAAATAGGGTGACCTTATTTAGGCCACATATAGCCTAGATAAGCTAAACCACCTTCATTTACCTTATTTAGGCCACATATAGCCTATAGCTCGCCCCCCCCTCCCCACCTGACCTTATTTAGGCCGTATATAATATTATAGAAAAAAGCAGTCCTCTTCACATCCATCTTCCATCACAGCAGGACCTGTAATATGTAATGAATCTAGAATCAATTTAAGTAAGGTCTTTTTCTGTTTCTATGAATCTGCAGTCAAAATCTCGTGCCGTTGATACATGTCTGAATTACCCGTTCTGAACTTATCAATAAATGTGTATTTTCTTCGAAAGTGGATAGGTGGACCTCGGGGTGTAGCCTAACATCGTCTAGTGTTAGGGTAAGGCAAGATTTGAAAAAAATAAATAAAAAAATAAATAAAAACATGGTGGGCAGACTCGGTTCAACTTTATTCCAGTTGAACTTCTACCTAAATCGTCATTCTAAAGTCATTTTCAAATTAATTTTTTTGTGATAAAAAAAAAAAATCCTAGTAAACATGTATTTAAACAAATCTAGAGTAACACTGCCACTTGGCAACACTGAATGTCTTTGTATTTTGAGGATTTGAGATAATATAACAGATTCGAATGGTATAGTTATGCTGACAACAAATAACAACTGACTATCTTAAAAACGAAGTAAAAGTAACTAAATTAGGATGCTTGTGTTGATATTTGTCGTTATTTTATTGTTACCAGTTGTTATCAGTTGTTATTTGTTGTTAACTCGACAAAAATAAGTACCCCACCAATTCATCGGGAAAAACACACTAAATTAGGACGTTTGTGTTGATATTTGTTATTTTGTTGTTGTCTGTTGTTATTTGCTGTTATCAGTTGTTATTTGTTGTTATCAGTTGTTATCAGTTGTTATCTGTTGTTATCTCGACAAAGATAAATACCGCATAATGTTGGTATAAATATTGAAGTAATAAGTTGTCTCTTTGTGTACATGGAGCTGCTTTGTGATGAGATAGGAGAGGTGCGAGCTGGTAGGGGACAGCGTTGGCTTTTTGATGTCGCATTTCTCTGTCTATGGATCCGATTTCAGAAAAAGTGTTGCCAATCTATTTAAACCCCTTCATCTGTTTCAGTTGTTTACTATTGACGTGGAAAATCATGGAACTATGGTTGCGGCTCACTTTCCTAACTTCTGTTTCTGATGTGCTTATTTTTGTTTCAATTTTTTTGCAACTGTTGTTCCGTTCATTATATTGTGATTCTGGAAGCTTTGTTGGTTTGGATGAATAAGACATTGTGTGAGGCAGCGTGGTGAAATCAGGCGCTCGTCAAAATAACGAAATTGCAGAAGCAGCGCATTTTCCCTCCAGCTTGTAAATTTTTATCGAAATTTTATTTTTTAGCTTAAGATCTTACATCTCCATATAAAAACATATTTACATGTGAATTTTACAGAAAAACATTGATAAAATGCGCAAAATATGTCAATTTTTAAAAAGACTATTTAGCTATTGGAATTTCCAAACTTTGGCGACAATTTTCTCGCTAATTTCTTCAATGAAACCAGGCGACCTCACTTCGTTCAATTGCAAACATCAGGAGTTTTATTCAAGATAAATGGATACTTATTTCATTAGAAGCAAGGCAAATAAATCAGCTTTCAGAGGATACCAATAACTCCACATGCCCCCAAACTGACGAGCGCCTGATTCCACCACGTCGTGACACAGGTCGTCAGCAAATAGAAGTATTAAAAGTTCTTTTAGGCTTTTTGGTCTTTGGTTTACGTCTTGCATTATTGTGTCCACAAAGATTTTAAACAGGAAGGGAGAAAAAAATGCATCCCTTTTGTACTCCAGATCTTATTTTGAACCAGTCTGCATTGCCTTCCTTTGTTCTTACTAAGCGTCTGCTGTTGGTATATGGTTGCTTTTAAGGACAAGCGGGATAACCCGGATTTCGGAAGTCTCAAGAAATCTTGACATACTCCAAAAGTGAGCATTGCCCTACCTATAGGAGAAGTTTGGTTTCATTGGTGTGTATATTTGTTTGGTTATAGAGAAAACTCACCTTGTCTTTTTAAAAAACTGAACAAGGGTCCAAAAACTTTACCTTCGATTTCCTAAAAACAGCATTTTTCGGGATAACCCCCTTGTGTTTAAAAGCGACCATATAGAGCTCTGACATTATCTACCAATTGTCCTTTGACGCCATACTTTTCGAACGTCTTCCAGTTTTGCATGATCCACTCAGTCAAAAGTCTTCTCCTGGTCTATAAAGACAATGTTCTATTATTTGCTGTGTTCGATGGTTTTCTCGCATAGCTGTCGTAATGCGAATATAGCATCCATGCAATCTCTCCCCTCTCAGAATCCAAACTGAGCTTTGCTCAGGTTTTTCTCTACAATAGGTCGTATCTACTGTTCTAGCTAAGATCTTTGCTTACGTTTTCCCAGTGTGGCTTAACAAAGAGATGCCCCTGTAAATATTGAAAACTGGCACTTTCCTGGCTCTCGCATTTGTCAAAACAAGATTCAGTCTACAGTTGTGGATTCGTTCTGAAAATGTAAGGCAAAATTGAATGGTGCTGCTTTAACATAGATATTTCCCGTGTCTCCTTTTCTTAGTGGTTGCCGTGCTTCTGATTTATTTATCAATGTTATTATTATCAAGAGCAGATAGCCTCCGCAAGACAAGTGTTGGCTCACCTTTTACTAGGAGATCTCTCCCCGTATTTTTGGTAAGTGTTTTACGGCACTTGTAACTGCATAAGATCATATGAGCGCGCAGGACACATTAAACTTTTTCAGTTGGTAGAAAATTTTGAGTTTTTGCTCAGGTGGCGGCCGAAGCCTATTTTTAAAATCGATTTTAGACCACCAAGGGATCTTTAACGTGCGCAACTTGCAACTCCGAAATTTTTCGCCCTTGTCCGAGAAGGCGAGGTGTAGATCTTTCCTACTAGAAGATCAGGGGTGTGGCTGGAAGTCAGCAGTAAGAAGGAGCCAAAGAGAAACAGTAGAAAGGCTGCAGAAAGAGTCAAGAGCCCAGAGGAGGGGGCAAAGGAGGTGAGGGGGGAGGGGCAGAAAGAGGAGACGAAAGCAGACGACAGAACCTTGCTAGAGGGCAGGAAAGGAGGTGAAAGGGAACAATTTTAGCGAACAAAATCTTTCGGTCGCTTCCCGGATTCGAACCCGGGACATTTGAATGAGAGGCCAACACCTCTAGACCAAGAGAGCCCCCATTTTTTCCTTTGTAGATTATTATTTACCCTACCCATGATGACTATGCTTATGTGATATTCACTCTTATCAAACCAATAAACAATTATTAGAAAAGTCTATATTACATTTGCACCCTATTTTTGAAAATGTATTTATTCATTTTATTATACAGTTCAGCATGCACATAACGAAAAACACACTTTGGGAACTGATTT